>NC_057794.1:368012987-368015255 GCF_018294505.1 Triticum aestivum
ATGACCCTTGAGTCTTCAGAACCCAAGGGAAAAAGGCTTAGGTGGCAAATGGTAAAACCAAGGTTGGGCCTTGCTGGATGAGTTTTATTCAAAGCAAACTATCAAGGGGGTCCCATTCCTCCAACTGCGTAAGGAACGCAAAATCAAGGAACATAACACCGGTATGACGGAAACTAGGGCGGCAAGAGTGGAACAAAACACCAGGCATAAGGCCGAGCCTTCCACCCTTTACCAAGTATATATATGCATTAATTAAATAAGAGAGATATTGTGATATCCCGAACATATCCATATTCCAACATGGAACAAACTTCATCTTCACCTGCAACTAACAACTCTATAAGAGGGGCTGAGCAAAGCGGTAACATAGCCAAACGATGGTTTGCTAGGAAAGGTGGGTTAGATGCTTGACATGGAATATGGGAGGCATGATATAGCAAGTGGTAGGTATCGTGGCATAGCAATAGAGCGAGCAACTAGCAAGCAAAGATAGAAGTGATTTCGAGGGTATGGTCATCTTGCCTGAGATCCTGCAAGGAAGAAGAACGAGTCCATGAAGAAGACAAACGTACGTAGTCGAACGACCTCACAAACACGATGTTATCGGAATTAACCCGAAGAAGCAACACTGGAAAGAAGCAAACAACATGGTAAACAACCATCACATAAACATGGCATGATGCACAATCAAGTATGATGCATGTCCGGTTTAAATATGCATGGCATGGCAAAGTGCAACAAACAAAACTACAAATTAAGTGGAGCTCAATATGCAACGAGTTGCATATTGACGGAACACCACATCAATTATTTAGTTCACTCCCGGTTAGGTACTCAACTATATTAAATGTTGGTTAACATGGCAAGAGGTGAAGCATAACAAAACTATACTATCTAAACAATTTAAATGGGGCCGGATATAACAAGCAACAAATCCGGTAATCCCCATATGCATTAGCAATTTGGTGCAACAACAATTTTAAACATTTAAATGTTATTATCATGATGCGAATGGCATATGCAAGTTTTATGCAGTATTTATGAAAATGTTGACATGATAAGATATGAGGCATTTGTCATCGTGGCGGAAACGAAAGGGGTGCCATGGCAATGATTCCGAAAATGATGCCACGACAACATAACGGTTCCGGTAGCTCATGGAGATATCGGTGCAAAGGAAGTGTGACGGGAGCGTGTCATGCAAGGATGTCGGGGTGCTCCCGGATACCGGGTTCCCACATGTCGACGACGGTGCCAAGCGAGGGAAACAACTAACGTTCGCGGGAGGATACAACATCCAAACATGCATCTCATACAACACAAGCATTCGTTCTCGGACGGTCATCTCGTTGTTATACCTTCGAAGCGTGCATTATCGGAACGGATCGAGTTCAGCGGTAGGGGTACATGTGTCGAAGGGGGAGTAGTTGTTCACGGGGTCGTCGTGGCAAGTAGTTGTTCACGGGGTCCTCGTGGGAAGTAGTCGTTCTCGCGAGGGTAGTGGAAGTAATTGTTCACGGCGTTGGTAGTTGTACATAGCAATCGTGGATGTTCGGGGTCACGGTGAGGAACTTGACGCATCGTTGAACTTGGCGTCCAAGGAATCCCGCGTAGTCGTACACGAGTCGTAGTCGAACTTGACGGTTCCGTTACACGGTTCTTCGGAGACGGTAATGGTGTATGGGTCTTTTGGCCCTGATAGTCGTACACACATCCTAAAAGGAACTCGGTGTTCCGATGCGGTGTAGGGGTACATGCCGATGTTCATCGTGGTACTTGGCGTTTTGTTCAGCACTCGTTCCAGCATCTGTGTGGTCTTGTCGGTGGTGTACTTGGCAATTTCCGAGGCGGCCTTGACGCATCCGTTCATAGAGGTACTTGGCGGTTTCGTTCAGTCGGTCTTGCCTGTCTTGGTAACGTAGTTGTACAATAGCTCATCGAACTTGTCGAACCCAAACTCTTGGAGGACCGTCGTGTTACTTGGCACTTGCGGTCTTGATAGCTTGAAGGGGTACTTGGCGGGTCCGAGGTCTCCGGCCGTAGTGGTACTTGCTGATACGGGTAATCGAACTTGAGGTGCTCCTGGCGTCTGACTTGCGGCGTTGGACAGAACCATGGTGAGGTTCAGCAGCTACCCTACGTCCATGATGAAAAACAGAGCTCAGGTAGAGAGTCTAAGCAGCTAGCAGGGGCGTGTGTGGAGCAACAGCAAACACCAGCAAAGGCCATGGCAACATGGGGCCTTGGGCGCCATTGGGGTGGAAGGAC
>NC_057794.1:368015488-368040269 GCF_018294505.1 Triticum aestivum
GACGCTGGGTAGCTGCGAAGGTCAGAGGGTGCGGGAAGCTGGAGATGACAACGCGATGGCCGGACGGTGGGGTCGCTGGAGGGCGCAGAAGGGAGCTGTTGCCGTTTGTCCTGGCGCTTAACAGGAGGTCGCAGAAAGGACTTGGCAGCAGCGCCTCAGCAGCAGGGAGGCGCGGCCAAGGCGGTGAGGCACAGTGCCATGGCGAGGCGACGACGCGGAAGATGGCGCTGCTGGTGGCGACCATTACCAGAGGCGGGGAGGCCGGCGGCGCTGGTGGGTCGCGAGATGGAAGGCGCCAGGAGGAAGGAGGGAATCGGCCAGACGTGGTTGTGAGGGCCCCTGCGGGAGGAGGACGAGGGGGACCGAGCAGGACTGGGTTCCACGGGGAAGATAAGCGAGTGCAGTGTTGCGAGGGAGAAGGGGATCGAGCGATGGGTGCCTCTGGCGGCGCGAGGGAACGAGGAGGAGGGGCACTGGGGATCGAGCTAGCTAGGGTTACACGGGGCGCGGTTGGGCCTTGGAGGCCGGCCCAGCTGGGATGGGCTCTCTCTCCCTCTATCTCTTCTCATTAACAGAAGAAAGAAAGAAGAAAGAAAGGAAAGAGAGGAAAGAAAGAAAGAGAAAAGAAAAAAAAGGAGAGAAGAGAAACGATGAACAAAGAATTTGGGCACAGGGATTATTTTCCCTAGACTCACAAAATTGAGCTTGACCCAAGAAAAAAGGAAAAGCACATGTGAGTGAAGTTTGGATTCAAACTCATTCTAATTATTTCAAATGGGTTCAAAAGTAAGGGGTGTTTGGAAGGCCCCAAAATGTTTGGATTTTTGGAGGAACCCCGACAAAAGGGAAGAGAAATTTTTGGGCAAGGTTTTCAAGTTAAGCTTAAACTAGAAAAGACATGGGGAATATTGCAAGTGTGTTAATGGGTGATTCCAAAACAATGGAATTTTTAATATAGCTCCCTAATAATAGTAGGAGACTTTTATATGTTATAAAGAGAATTTCACCATGTGAACTCCCTCGATTTAAATGGATCGAAGATCCATACGGTTTATTTGGTTGAGTTTTAAAATGGGTTGCATGATGACATGATGCAATGCACATGAGGCAATGATGAATGCAATGAACCAAACAAAACACCAACGAATCTCGGAACCCATGGAAGGCATCTGAAGCTCCGGTCTTGGGGCGTTACATCCTGTGAGCTACCGGATCATCGGAATGTTGCCGTGGCATCATTTCCGTTTCGCCGCCGTGGCACCTTTTCTGTCATAGTTGCCGTGGCACCCCTTTCGTTTCCGCCACGATGTCAAAATGCTTCATATCATGCTCTTATTAACATTTTCATAATTATTGCATAAAACTTGCAAATGTCATCCGCATCATGATAACAACATCAAGAATGTTTAAAATTTTTGTTGCTTTAAATTGCTAAATGACATGTGGGGAGTTACCAGAATGGTTATTTGTTGTTTCTGGCCTCATTTAAAATGCCTAACTGTGTAGTTTTCATATGCTTCACCTCTTGCCATGCTTAACAACATTTAATATTGTTGGGTACATAAAGAAGAGAGAACTAAAGAATTGATGTGGTGTTTCATCAATGTGCAACTCGTTGCATATTGAGCTCCACTTAATTTGTAGTATTGTTTGTGCACTTTGCCATGCCATGCCTCATTAAACCGCACATGCATCATACTTGGTTGCGTATCATGCCATGCTTATGTGATGGTTGTTTACTATGTTGCTTGCTTATTTCCGGTCTGCTTCTCTCGTTAGCTTCGGTTTCGTTCCGAAGTTGTGAGCAATCCGTTCGACTACGTCCATTTGCCTTCTTCATGGACTCGTTCTTCTTCCTAGCGGGATTTCAGGCAAGATGGCCATACCCTCGATATCACTTCTATCTTTGCTTGCTAGTTGCTCGCTCTATTGCTATGTCGCGGTACCTACCACTTGCTATATCATGCCTCCCATATTGCCATGTCAAGCATCTAACCCATCTTTCCTAGCAAACCGTTGTTTGGCTATGTTACCGCTTTGCTCGGCCCCTCTTATAGCGTTTCTAGTTGTAGGTGAAGATGAAGTTTGTTCCATGTTGGAACATGGATATTGTTGAGATATCATTATTATATCTTATTTACTTTAATGCATCTATATACTTGGTGAAGGGTGGAAGGCTCGGCCTTATGCCTGGTGTTTTTTTCCACTCTTGCCGCCCTAGTTTCCGTCATACCGGTGTTATGTTCCTTGATTTTGCGTTCCTTACGCTGTTGGGTGTTATGGGAACCCCTTGATAGTTCGCTTTGAATAAAACTCCTCCAGCAAGGCCCAACCTTGGTTTTACATTTTCCTAACAACCTAAGCCTTTTTCCCTTGGGTTTCCGGAGCCCGAGGGTCATCTTTATTTTAACCCCCCCGGGCCAGTGCTACTCTGAGTGTTGGTCCGAAACGGGCAACCTTCGGGGCCACCTTGGGGAAACTTGAGGGTTGGTTTTACTCGTAGCTTGACCTATCCGGTGTGCCCTGAGAACGAGATACGTGCGACTCCCATCGGGATTTGTCGGCACATTGGACGGCTTTGTTGTTCTTGTTTTACCATTGTTGAAATGTCTTGTAACCGGGATTCCGAGACTGATCGGGTCTTCCCGGGAGAAGGAATATCCTTTGTTGACCGTGAGAGCTTGTGATGGGCTAAGTTGGGACACCCTTGGAGGGTTTGAACTTTAGAAAGCCATGCCCGTGGTTATGGGCAGATGTGAATTTATTAATGTCCAGTTGTAGAGAACTTGACACTTAACTAAAATGCATCAATCGCCTGTGTAGCCGTGATGGTCTCTTCTCGGCGGAGTCCGGGAAGTGAACACGATCCTTGTGTTATGTTTGGACGTAAGTAGTTTCAGGATCACTTCTTGATCACTTATAGTTTCTCGACCGTGCGTTGCTTCTCTTCTCGCTCTTATTTGCGTATGTTAGCCACCATATATGCTAGTGCTTACTGCAGCTCCACCTCACTACCCTTTCCTACCCATAAGCTTAAATAGTCTTGATCTCGCGGGTGTGAGATTACTGAGTCCTCGTGACTCATAGATACTTCCAAACAGTTGCAGGTGCCAATGATACCAGTGCAGGTGACGCAACCCAGCTCAGATGAGAGATCGATGAAGTCCTTGATCGTTGTTTTGTTTCGTTTCCTTTTGATCAATAGTGGAGCCCAGTTGGGACGATCGGGGATCTAGCATTTGGGGTTGTCTTCTTTTATTTTGGTTCCGTAGTCGGACCTTGATTGTATTTTGAATGATGTATGTTTAACTTGTATTTGTGTGAAGTGGCGATTGTAAGCCAACTCTGTATCCCTTTCTTATTCAGTACATGGGAAGTGTGAAGATTACCCCTCTTGCGACAAGCCTACCATGCGGCTATGCCTCTAAGTCGTGCCCCTACACGTGCGAGATATAGCCACATTGTGGGTGTTACAAGTTGGTAATCAGAGCCTTCCCCGACTTAGGAGCCCCCTGCTTGATCGGATCGCTGACGTTGTTGAGTCTAGAACAAAATGTTTTGAGTCTTAGGATTATATATATCAGAGAGCATGATTCTTTTTATTCGTCAGTCCATTTGTCGCTCTGGTGAGGCCTCCTGACATAGAGTTTTGACTCTTCTATCCTCAAATTTCACTAAATTTTTTTAGGATCACGCGAGTATCTTGGAATCGTTTTGATGGTTTTGTGACGAGAAAATTATTCTTGGTGCCTCCTGACATTTAGGGGTTGTGGCAGTGTCTCGGGGAGTTGAGCTCCGAGGTGTTGTGATCACAATTTTATCGTTGCAGTTCTGGAATACCTGAGTTCGCCGACATCGAAAATCTCTTTTATGCAGTTGTTGGTGAGATAACCTCGACACCACCCAGTACTGGGGCGGGAGTTCAGGAGTATTGCCACAACTCGTATAACGGATGCTTTTCGAAGGTTGAGGTACATGATTTCCGAAGGTTTCTTGGTTATGTGTTGAAGGATGGATACAACTGGATGTAGGTATTGTTAGTTTGGGTTAGATATTATGCTTCCCCAGTATCCCCAACACCTGATTGCATAACCAGAAAGTTTCAGGAGTTTATAAGTGGGAATTCAAGTAGCCCCTAGAATAATCTTTCCAACAGACACATGATATGATATGGGGTCTATCATATGTTTGTTCCGGCTTATTCTGCAAGCCAATCCTTTGTTTTGTTTTCAGTTGTGGTATTCGAGTTGCTTCAATGTCAAGTGTTGATTCCATACCTTTCCTAAGCAGTGTTCTCATATATCTATGTGGATGCTAATATTTCTTGTTTATCGAGATTGTCATGTTAATTCTTTCCAAACGGTGTGCTTCTCTTCAAGTGGATCCGATCATTTTCAACATCCACAAGATCAATTCTAAGCTTTTTCTCAGCGGTGTCCGTTTCATCCATCCCAAGTTGTCTTTGTTTTCCCGCCCTCCCACCCCTTGTTTCTTCAAGGACTCAGATTTCTTATTCAAGTATCCTTCTATTGATGGGAAGTCTCTCCATTCTTTTCCGTCAATGTTCTTATCCGGTGATTCTCAGGAAGATACTAACGGAGCCTCAAGTTCTTCATTATTCGTTCTCTTTCTTCCCCGGTGGATTTAAGTCAAGCTTTGTCGATCATATCCTTTCCTCGGTTCAAATGCTTTCTCATGCCGGTGCACCTCTTAATCATCCACTTCTCGCCATTCATTTGTTCAGGTGTGCTGAAGATATCTCAAAGATCCGCGTTTCCACTCTGCATTCGTTCAACCTATTCCGAGGTTGTTATCTCATTCAAGCCATTTAATTCAACCAGTGCAATCTCTCTTTTCAAGCAATCTCTTCAACGGTGTTTCTGTTGAGTGGGCCCTAACCCACAGGTCTTTCCCAGGATCTTACCTGACTCTTCTAATTTTCTCGGAATTACTCTCAAATTCATTTTCCAAGTTTGACGTAAGAATGAGTTATCATCAGTCAAATGCCTTCTCCAAGATCTTTCACATTCTTTTCATCATTGGTTCAACCTTTCTAATTTCCATTCCGGAGTGCCTCAACAATTCATGGTGGTGTTTCTCATCGTCATTCTCAGATTTTGAAGACCAAAGAGGAGTTCCTCTTAAATCCTTGTCGTTCTTCCAAAGATTCATGGTTCTAGCTTGTTGACATCCTCTCATAATTGTTTTCGATTGTGAGAATTCTTTTCACCCATCCAGAGCAATTCAAGAGTCTTTTCAGTTTGATTCTCCGAAGACCATCATTGCGGCTTTATTCATTCTCAGCTTTCAGCTCTCATTCTCCAAATCTTACCGGTGCATCGTTCAAGTTTTCTCTAATCAGATCGTGATCTGTTCGTTCTCATGTATCTAAATTCCCTCAAGTATCTTCATTCGTTCTCTAATTCTTCCCGGTGTTTGCTTATCTTTTCTTCGTTCATTTTCAATTCTTATGGTGGTTTGTTCAAGAATTCTCTAACTTTGTTTTTCATATTAATTTATTCGTTGTTTCAATCCTACCGGTGGTTCGTTGAAGTCTTTTCTCAAGTTTGCGCTATATCTCTCTTAATCCTTTCTACGAGTATAAGTAGTATGCCAAATCCATTACTTGTCATCAATCTAAATTGGTGAAGGATACACATAAAATAATTCTTATTCTTGCTTCATCCAAGTGATGGATTCATTCTTCCGGAGTGTGTTCTCAATGAGTAAATTCTCGGTTCCAAGTTGTTCATCTTTCTTTCCAGTGTTCCAAGTTTTCCGGATTATCTCGTTGCGAAGCTCCATCCAATCATTGCAAGGCTTCAATCTTATTCTTTTTATCCTTCAATTGTTCGTCAAGAGTTTTCTCGGAGTTAGATCCTCCAAGCTATACTCTAAAATAAACATGGTGTTCAACACATGTCTTGTTTTGAGGAGTTCAAGCATTCTTCATCTTTCATTCCGAAGTGCAATTCTTCCTACCTTATCTTTTGTGGTGGTGTTATGTCACTCTTGAAAATTTCCTTCATGCTTCATGATTCATAAGTTGTCTGGAATGACATATTATAAACCCATCAGTTTTCAATTCGTTCATGAGAACCTTTACAACCCATCAATCTCTTCTTTGGAACTATCTTGGGTTATTTTTCACCTAAAGCTTCTTCTCTAAGGATTGTTGCTATTTATGGTGCTCATAAATGACCCAAGTTCTTCATTTATCCTTTCGGTGAAATAAGTTTCTCGTCTTCATGTTTATATCAATCCAATCTATTGTTTTCGTATGTGGCAGAATTTCACCTCAAGATTTCGAGATGTTTTTCCATAAGCCCACAACAAGCTTACTCTTTTCGTTGTTGGTTTTCCAACAACTCCGTTCGACCCTTCTCCTAAAGATGCTATTCAAGCTCATTTGAGGTAGAAGATGTTGTTTTCTCCTCCGTTCTTTTGATTCCATTCTTACATTTGTTCCGGAGGCATTGTGATGTTGCTCTCTTCGACCCATCATCTTGTTTTGTCAAGATCATATTCAATTCCTTCCATTTACAATCGGAGTGCTGCCCAAATTATATCATTCTTATTCCTTCTCTATCTTCTTTTGACCGGAGTGTTGTCGTAATTGATCTTTATCGTTCCTTGTACATCTTGTTTCAACCGGAGTGCTTGCATGTACTTCTTGTCCATTGCAACCTTTTTCTTATGTCTTTCAACCTACAACGTTCTAGTAATGTTCCTTGTTCCTGTTTTCTAATGGAGTGTTTTCAACCTTGTTCATCATCGTTGTATTCTTTCTTTCAAGTTTTCTACCTCTCAAGGTTCTTTGGTTTCACTCATTTGTCAAAGAAGCAACTTAGTTTTACCTTCCTCCTCCCTCTTCCGTTTTCCCCGGTGCCATCCTAGATCTCGGGACGAGATCCTCTCATAGTGGTGGAGTGTTGTGACACCCCAAGACCGACGCTCCAGACGTCTTCCATGTTTTCGTTGTCGCTGTGTGTTTATTATGTTTGTTGCATTATCATAATTGTTTTGCATATTTCATTCCTATATGTTTATGCCATGATCATGTTGGGTGCCTTGTCACGTCTTTGCTTCTTGCACCATGCCCATTTCACTTGTTATGCCATGTGTTGCATTGTACCCCTTGTTTCCTCTCTCAACCTATCAATGCATTATTGCCTCCTCCTTCCTTCTTCTTTCTTTCTTTTTTGGCAAGTGACATTTTTATTCCTCCAAAAAGGTTCAATACTTTCCTATCTATTTTAGACCATGTCCTCAACCCCTCTACCAAATCTGACCCCATTTGGGACTTGTTTTGGTTGGATTAAAAAAATGACTCAAGTTTGAATTTAATTCAAACATGAATTATTTTTCTATCCTTAAAAATGCCCAAACCATTTTATTAAAATCCTTCATAAATACAGGACCTCATATTTATCCTTATATCATTCTACTTATCTGCCAAACCCTCTGAGCATTTCTTCCAATGTTCTATTCATATTATATATGGATAAGAAGAACAATAGAAGGAGAGAGAGAGATCCCAACCCACCAGGTCACTTAGGCCCAGCTAGGCCATCCTTCACTGAAGCCCAGCCCATCTTCCCCCGTAGCCCACTAGACCGGCCCACCTCCTCCTTAACCTAGCGCCAGGGAGCCTTCTCTCGATCCCCATCTCTTTCCCTGGAGCGCCGCCAAGCCTTCGTCCCTCTCCCTCGATGCCCTCCTTCTTCCTGGCGATGCCCTTGCTGCCTCCCCTCCTCCACGTTGCTGCCTCCCCATGGCGTCGCATCCGGCCTCCCGCGCCAGAGACCCTCTGCACGAGCCCTGCCCGATCCCCTCGTCCTTCTCTTCCGTCGCGCGCCCGCAGTGCCGGCCCCCGCGCCCTTCTTCCTTACCTTCCCCCGCGCCGGAGCAAGCCGCCACCGCCTGCGTTCCCCAGTCGGTGCCCGCCTCCCCTTCTCTCCTGTGCCGCAAGTGCTCAAGCCCCCGCTCCGCGCCAGCCCTTGCCCTGCCGTCCGCCGGCCCGGCGAGCCGGACCTCTCCGTCGCCCGCGCCAGCGACCTCCACGCCTCCCCATCATCATCTCCGGCAGGAAGATGCCGCCAAGCTCCGCCCCGCGCCCGAGCACCTCTACTGCGAGCTCGCCTGACCCGCGCGGTCATGGCACCGCCGGCCTCCATGGTGTGCCTGCGCCCTGCCCTCCTCATCGTCCTGCTCATTCTGGTCGTGGGCCATGGACGTGCATTGCCGCTAGCCTCTGGTGCGCGCGTCCCATCTCCCATGTCGCATCCCAGCAACACTTTCGTGTTCGAGCCCACCGCTGCACCTTTGCACCACAACGTTGCTCGCTGCACCCAAGTACCCTGGATCGCCAATTCGTCTACCGCCTTCAAGTGAACGACTACCATGGATGTGTGCCGGTGCCATTTGGAATCGTCGGGCCCGTCAAGACCCATACCTGGATCGTCAAGTACTGTCTCCCGGATTCCCCAAGTACCCGGATTCCCCAAGTACCTCGCCATCGGTGTCCCTCAAAGATTGATGTTGGAACATGCACGACTACGCAGATTCTCCAAGTACCACGACGCCCCCAAAGAGTTCGGATTCGACAAGTCCGATGTCGCGCTTGTACAACTACGCTGCCGAGACCGAGACCGGTGAAACCGACCTTGTAACGCTATGCAAAGTACCTCTATTGGTGACCCGAACATCTACAAACCGTGTACAACTACCACCGCTGTGATTTTAACAAGGAAACGTGTACCTCTACCGTCGCCAATATCGCGAGTTCCTCTACCATTGTCATGTACCACTACTTCCCCTACTACCGCCGCGGAACGACTACTTCCTCTACTTCCCTCAACGAACTCGTTTCGCCCCAAAAAACGCACGCTTCGAAGGTATAGCCATCGGGACGACGCCCATGAACGAATGCATGTGATGTATGAGATGATCGTGGTTGCACCGTGTTCGAGTTGTTCTTTGCGAGTTCCTCGTTGCCTTGCCATCGACATGTGGGAACCCGGTATCCGGGAGCACCCCATCATCTTGCATGACACACTCACACCCACTTCCTTTTGCACCGGTATCCCTGTGAGGTACCGGATCTTCGGAATGTTGCCGTGGCATCATTTCCATTTCGCCGCCGTGGCACCTTTTCTGTTGTAGTTGCTGTGGCACCCCTTTCATTTCCGTCACGATGTCAAAATGCTTCATATCATGCTCTTATTAACATTTTCATAATTATTGCATAAACCTTGCAAATGTCATCCACATCATGATAACAACATCAAGAATGTTTAAAATTGTTGTTGCTTTAAATTGCTAATACATCGGTATGTATTATTTCCAATAAGTCATTAGCTCGCTCCATTGTTCCGGAGAATGGAGTTTTAGTCATCTTGCCCATGAGGCATGGTTCGCAACTATCAAATGAATCATAATCAAGTGATTTCAAAAGTCCATCAGCATGGAGTTTCTTCATGCGTTTTACACCAATATAAACTAAACGCAGTGCCACAAATATGTTGCACTATCAATATCAACTTTGCATCTTTTGGCATCAATATTATGAATATGTGTATCACTACTATCGAGATTCAATAAGAATAGACCACTCTTCAAGGGTGCATGACCATAAAAGATATTACTCATATAAATAGAACAAGCATTATTCTTTGATTTAAAAGAATAACCGTCTCACACTAAACAAGATCCAGATATAATGTTCATGCTCAACGCTGGCGCCAAATAACAATTATTTAGGTCTAATACTAATGCCGAAGGTAGATGTAGAGGTAGCATGCCGACGGCGATCACATCGACCTTGGAACCATTCCCGATGCGCATCATCACCTCGTCCTTATCCAATCTTCGTTTAATCCATAGCTCCTGTTTCGAGTTATAAATATGAGCAACCGAACCAGTATCAAATACCCAGGCGCTACTACGAGCATTAGTAAGGTACACATCAATAACATGTGTATCAAATATACCTTTGTTCACTTTGCCATCCTTCTTATCTGCCAAATACTTGGGGCGGTTCCGCTTCGAGTGACCAGTCCCTTTGCAGTAGAAGCACTCAGTTTCAGGCTTGGGTCTAGCTTTGGGCTTCTTCCTAGGAGTGGCAACTTGCTTGTCATTCTTCTTGAAGTTCCCTTTCTTTCCGTTGCCTTTTTTTCTTGAAACTAGTGGTCTTGTTAACCATCAACACTTGATGCTCCTTCTTGATTTGTACCTCCGCAACCTTAGGCATTGCGAAGAGCTTGGGAATTGTTTTTTGTTCATTCCTTGCATATTATAGTTCATTATGAAGCCTTTGTAGCTTGGTGGCAGTGATTGAAGAACTCTGTCAATAACACAATCAACTGGAAAATCAACTCCCAGCCGAGTTGAGTGATTATAATACCCGGACATTTTCAGTATGTGTTCACTGACATAACTGTTCTCCTCCATCTTGCAACTATATAACTTGTTGGAGACTTCATATCTCTCAACCCGGGCATTTGCTTGAAATGTTAACTTCAACTCTTGGAACATCTCATATGCTCCATGACCTTCAAAACGTCTTTGAAGTCCCGGTTCTAAGCCGTAAAGCATGGCACACTGAACTATAGAGTAGTCACCAGATCGAGCTTGCTAGACGTTCATAACATCAGCTTCAACTCCTGTAGCAGGCCTTTCACCTAGTAGTGCATAAAGGACATAATTCTTCTGTGCAGCAATGAGGATAATCCTCAAGTTACGGACCCAGTCCATGTAGTTTCTACCATCATCTTTCAACTTAGATTTCTCTAGGAACGCATGACAATTCAGGGAAACGGTAGCTAAGGCAAAACTATAAGACTAAGTTCATGATAAATTAAGTTCAATTAATCATATTCCTTAAGAACTCACACTTAAATGGACATCCCTCAAGTCATCTAAGTGATACGTGATCCAAATCAACTAACCCATGTCCGATTATCACGTGAGATTGGGTAGTCATCAATGGTGAACATCTTTATGTTGATTGCTACCTCTTGAGCATGCGTTGGTTTTCCCTTGAAGAGGAAAGGGTGATGCAGCAAAGTAGCGTAAGTATTTCCCTCAGTTTTGAGAACCAAGGTATCAATCCAGTAGGAGACAACGCACAAGTCACCTAGTACCTGCACAAACAATCAAGAACCTTGCAACCAACGTGATAAAGGGGTTGTCAATCCCTTCACGGTCACTCGCAAAAGTGAGATCTAATAGAGATAGTAAAGTAAATATTTTTGGTATTTTTGTTGTATAGATTGGAAAGTAAAGATTGCAAAATAGTAAATGAGATGTGATGTAAATAGAAGAGATGTAATATAATAGGAAAGAGACCTGGGGCCCATAGGTTTCACTAGTGGCTTCTCTAAAGATAGCATGTATTACGATGGGTGAACAAATTACTGCCGAGCAATTGATAGAAAAGTGCATAGTTACGAAGATATCTAAGGCAATGATCATGAATATAGGCATCACGTCCGTCTCAAGTAGATCGAAACGATTCTGTACCTACTACTATTACTCCACACATCGACCGCTATCCAACATGCATCTAGAGTATTAAGTTCATAAGAACAGAGTAATGCACTAAGCAAGATGACATGATGTAGAGGGATAAAGTCAAGCAATATGATATAAAACCCATCTTTTTATCCTCGATGGCAACAATACAATATGTGCCTTGCTGTCCCTACTGTCAATGGGAAAGGACACCGCAAGATTGGACCCAAAGCTAAGAACTTCTCCCATTGCAAGAAAGATCAATCTAGTAGGCCAAACTAAACCGATAATTCAATGATACTTGCAAAGATATCAAATCATGCATATAAGAATTCAGAGAAGAACCAAATAATATTCATAGATAATCTTGTTCATAAATCCACAATTCATCGGATCTCGACAAACACACCGCAAAAGAGTATTACATCGAATAGATCTCCAAGAACATCGAGGAGAACTTTGTATTGAGAATCAAAGAGAGAGAAGAAGCCATCTAGCTAATAACTATGGACCCGAAGGTCTGTGGTAAACTACTCACGCTTCATCGGAGAGGCAATGGTGTTGATGTAGAAGCCCTCCGTGATCGATTCCCCCTCCGACAGATCGCCCGAAAAGGCCCCAAGATGGGATCTCACGGGTACAGAAGGTTGCCGCAGTGGGGAAGTGGTTTCGTGGCTGTCCCTGATGTTTCTAGGGTATAAGAGTATATATAGGCGAAAGAAGTATGCCGGTGGAGCTACGAGGGGCCCACGAGGGTGGGGGACACGCCCTCCTGCCTCGTGCCTTCCTCGTGGAGTTCCATACTTCAACTCCAAGTCTTCTGGATTGCGTTCGGTCCAAGAAAGATTATCGCGAAGGTTTCATTCCGTTTGGACTCCTTTTGGTTTTCCTTTTTTGCAAAACTCTAAAATAGGTAAAAAAATAAAAACTGGCACTGGGCCTCCGATTAATAGGTTAGTCCCAAAAATAATATTAAAGAGCATATTAAAGCCCATTAAACATCCAAAACAGATAATATAATAGCATGGAACAATAAAAAAATTATAGATACGTTGGAGACGTTTCAAGCATCCCCAAGCTTAATTCCTGCTCGTCCTCGAGTAGGTAAATGATAAAAACAGAATTTTTGATGTGGAATGCTACCTAACATAATTATCAATGTAATTTTCTTTATTGTGGCATGAATGTTCAGTTCCAAAAGACTCAAGACAAAAGTTTAATATTGACATAAAAACAAAAACACTTCAAGCATACTAACAAAGCAATCATGTCTTCTTGAAATAACATGGCCAAAGAAAGCTATCCCTACAAGATCATATAGTATGACTATGCTCTATCTTCATCACACAAAATATTAAATCATGCACAACCCCGATGACAAGCCAAGCAATTGTTTCATACTTTTGATGTTCTCCAACTTTTTCAATTTTCACGCAACATATGAGCGTGAGCCATGGATATAGCACTATGGTGGAATAGAATGGTGGTTGTGGAGAAGACAAAAAAGGAGAAGATAGTCTCACATCAACTAGGCGTATCAACGGGCTATGGAGATGCCCATTAATAGATATCAATGTGAGTGAGTAGGGATTGCCATGCAACAGATGCACTAGAGCTATAAGTGTATGAAAGCTCAACAAAAGAACTACACACATGCTCCTAGGGGGATAGACTAGTAGGAAAACACCATCGCTCATCCCCGACCACCACTCATAAGGAAGACAATCAATAAATAGATCATGCTCCAACTTCATCACATAACGGTTCACCATACGTGCATGCTACGGGAATCACAAACTTTAACACAAGTATCTCTCAAATTCACAACTACTCTACTAGCATGACTCTAATATCACCATCTTCATATCTCAAAACAATCATAAAGAATCAAACTTCTCATAGTATTCAACGCACTTTATATGAAAGTTTTTATTATACCCATCTTGGATGCCCATCATATTAGGACTAGTTTTATAGCCAAAGCAAATTACCATGCTGTTCTAAAAGACTCTCAAAATAATATAAGTAAAGCATGAGAGATCAATAATTTCTATAAAATAAAACCACCACCGTGCCCTAAAAAGATATAAGTGATGTACTAGAGGAAAATTATCTAGCTCAAAAGATACAAGTGAAGCACATAGAGTGTGGGGGCGCGCCTACCCCCTTGGGCGCACCCTCCTGCCTCGTGGCTTCTTCGTGGAGTTCTAGAATTCAATTCCAAGTCTTCTGGATTGCTTTCGGTTCAAGAAAAATCATCGCGAAGGTTTCATTCCGTTTGGACTCCTTTTGTGTCGTGGAATTGTCACGACAGATGTCCTAGTTGAAAGGACTTAGTTGTGAGGCCAACACATCTATGTGGTAGCTTGAGAGGGGTTGAGCGGAATCGAGAGACACAACGCAAGTCAGGGATTTAGACAGCTTCAGGCCCCGGGAAACATCATCTGGTAACAACCCTACATGCTGTTTGTGGCTAGGTTTCATTATCATCACGAGGGAGTCGCCGTAAACCAGCTCTCCTAGTTATGTCTAGCCCTAAGATTATTTCTCCTCTCTTCTCCCTTTTGGGGTGCCCTGCCCCTCCTTATATAAGTTGAAGGGGCGGGTTACATGTAGAGTCCAACTCGGATTAAGACTTAAACTATTCCGACTTCTCTTCATGGGCTTCTTAACGTCTTGGGCTTCATAACATCTCGGGCTTCATAACGTCTCGGCTTACTAACCCCAGGCGACTCTGTCTACCGGGTTATGACTGTCAACCGGGTTATGACTGTCTGCCGGGTTATGACTGTCTGCCGGTTTATGATGGTTTGCCGGGTTATGATTGTCTGCCGGGTTATGACTTCCTGCCGGTTTATGATTATCTGCGGGGTTATGACTTAACACCTGCCGGGTTATCATCTGACTTAAAACCTGTCGGGTTATCATCTGACTTAACACCTGCCGGGTCATACCGCGGGGTATATCCCTGACATTATCCCCCAGTTTAATTTGGATTTATCCATGTTATACTGATCCTAAGCATCCTTAAATCCTTGTCATTTCCTTCTAGAAAATCCGGGTCAATAGGCCAGCTTCATAATCAATTGGCTGACATTGGTTTCTCACAAAAAAATATTATGAAGAATAATTCATTTGAGTCAGCTCCCAATGCTTAACAAAAATATTGGTCCTCGAAATACTCATTTGATCTTCAGCCGGTTTAAGGATGTAGAACTTGCCGGTTTATAAATGTTTGATGGCAGCGGGTCATAATTGTAGTTAACATCAAGCTTGAAAATATACCTATTATATGCCTATCACTTGTAGCCCCCAAGTCTTAAGAAGGTAACGTAGTAACAACTTAAGAATTGCTTCATATTGAATGTCACAAGCTTGAAGACATCCAGGTTGTTCATCTCAATCACTAGTCAGAACTGAGTATTCCACATATGTAGCCCCCAAGTGCCGGGTTGTCATGCTTGTAGCAACCTGGGACTTGTAATTTCCTTATGCTCATAAAAACTTCAACTAGTGTAGCCCCCAAGGGCCGGGTCATTATGCAATAATGAGCAGGGACTTTGTAGATATGATCATGTAAACTTGAGCAGCAACGTGTAGCCCCCAAGGGCCGGCTCAGCAAGATAATACTGAGTTGGGACTTTATATATGAACTTCATTGAAAATAACATCATATGATATGACCCCACCACGGGGCTTGAACCCACGTCCACAAGGTTAAGAGTTTTGTGCTTTACCATTTGAGCAGTGAACCCTTCAATATAATGGATTAAGATTTGTGTACCTTGAATTGTTGACAGGAGCAATTGGTAGCCCCCAAGGACCGGCTCATTATGATGTGATGAGTCGGGTCTTCAATAAGGCCAGTAAAATGACTTTGCATTAGCCCCCAAGTATCATGGTGCATGATTCACTACAAAAAAATACACTTTCGTGATGATACGTGTTTGTCACAGTAGGTCGCTTTTTTTGTCATGCATGTACATCCATGACAAATTTATGACAGAATCAAGATAGTCATACCTGTGCTGTCGTAGAAGTGTTCCATGACATTACCAAAATTATCATCACGGAAGTGTCCACTTCCATGACGATAAATCACGCGTCACAGAAGTGCTTTCGTCAAGGGTGACCGACATGTGGCATCCACCGTAACGGAACGCCGTTAAGCTATTGGGTCGGGTTTTGGATCCGATAACCCGTTAACAGCCCCGACCAATGGGGATTTTCCACATGTAAAATCATCATTGGCTGGAGGAAACACGTGTCGGCTCATCGTTGGGACAGATGTCAACCACTCATTGGACGGAAGGCGCCTATGATACATCAACACGTGGCACGGCCCAACGGAGGCCCATTCCTGTGAAAAGGCCGGCCTGTTTGACTTGGTCAAAAGCTGGCGGGTCGGCCCATGGAAAGCCTGTTAACGGCCTGTTCGAATATAGCCCATTTACAGCCCGCTAACCCAAGGCCCGTTACACCCTATCCGAATTAGGCACAGTAGCGTCATCTGGGCCATCCAATATGATTCCAGCCCGTTTTCACTTCTGGCCCATGTATGGCCCATGACATCTTTCGGCCCATATGAGGCCCTATGTAACTCTTGGCCTACTAACGGCCCGTGGTGAAACTGGGCCATAATGAACAGTGTATCACTTTACACCCATTAACGACCCGTGGTGAAACTGGCCTGTAATGAATAGTGTATCACTTTATACCCATTAACGGCCCGTTATTCCGTTGGGCCGTTTCTAGCCCATGTTATCTTTCGGCCTTCTCAGAGCCCATTTATTCTTGGGCTCATTTTCATCATTTATTTACTTACGGCCCGTTACTATCATTTTCTGCTTGTGGGCCAAATTCAGCTCGTGGTTACAGTCGGCCCATTTGTGGTCCGTTAATATGTTGGGCCGATTTCATAGCGTCATCAAATACGACCTATTAACGATGGCCCGTTATGGTCGGCCCATGAACGGATGATTCCAACTCTAGCCCGTTTACGGCCATAATGCGGTCTGTTTGGCCCATGTTTGGCCAATCGATTATATGGCCCGTATAAGGCCCATTGATAATACGACCCGCAGAAGGCCCATTGTTTCTACGGCCCATAGAAGGCCCATTGTTTCTACGGCCCGTAGAAGGCCCACTGTTTCTACGGCCAGTAGGAGGCCCAGTGTCACTACAGTAAATATTAGCCCATGGTTATTGTGGCCTAGTTTTGAAAAATAGGTTATTGCAGCCACTAGCTAACCGCGGAAAAAGAACTGTAATGACTACAAGCAAACAAATAAACAAGACAACAAGGAAATAAATAAGCAAGCAACTAACGCTAGGCTATCACGGCTATTACACATATTACATCCACTGGGCATCAAAGTTCGCCACCAGTGCAAATATAGGGAACAAAGCAACATATCATATACACTGGTTGTCAAAGTTGGCGACCAGCGCAAATAAACGCCACAGTAAAAAAAATCCAGAACTGAAACACTTTAGAAGATCTCAAGAAAAAATATCCTGGGTACCCATAATGCTGGCAAGATGCTTAGCAAGCTTATTAAGTTTCTCTTGTTTGGCGCTTAAATCCTCCAGCGCTTGCTGTTGCACTAGAAAATATGCATCTGAATTCTGCAGGGACTTCCTCAGTCCTTCAGCTTCCTGTTGCAGCACATCTGATCGATGTCTTTCAACTTGAAGTTGATACTCAAGAAGACGAACTGATTCAGGCAGCGAGTTCAAAGAGCTTGTGCCAGCAGTAGTGGCCAGTAACTCGAACACTACATCAAGACAGGACTTTTGGGTTCCCTCACTATCGTCAAGATAGTTTTTATCAGCTTTCTTGGAGACCAACAGGGATGTCTCACTATCTTGAACCTTATCTGCATTACTTCCTTTACCATTGGATAACGCGGTACTGTTCTCCAATATTTTGTCCGCATTCTAAAAGAGAAACAAGCAGACACATCACATGTTTACCATGTTGTATATGAAACTCATTTTGGTAAATGAGTTCAGTAGTAAAGTGGACAGGATAACAACATGAAACAAACATACATCTATGTACCATGGTCACTTTATGGTCTATACCATTCTAGTTTTTGTTGCCAAATCAAGATAGAGACACAGTTCAAATAATATTTGTTCAAGACAAAGCAGAATAGACAGAATATAAGTGTGGGTAACTATAGAGCAATAACAACACTTGTAATGTGCATGACATGAGAACATAACTGTTTATTCAATTGAAACTGAAATCAACATAGAGTAGGTTACAATAGCAAACCAGTTAAAGAAACAGGTTTAAAACATACCTGTTGTGCCATTGGAGTTTCAATTCCATCCTTCAAATTTGAAAATAGTTGGTATGAGTAAATACAGTCATGCAATAGCAAAGGAGAATGAACCATAGCTACAGAACCTGACCTGAGAACAAATCTTCTTCTCCTCTAAGTGTTGAGTTGGGATTCGGAGTGGTGGTCCTCGTGCTTTGGGTACTGCAGTTCCCTTACTAAATGCTCGTGTTTGGGTGCTCTGTGGTGGAGACGCTGTTGTGTCAACTGGAACTGGGTTACTATCTGTCAGGGTTGGGGTTAGATGGGGTGTAGCTGGTTCTCTGTCCAAGTGGGTAGGGGTACAATCTGCGAGAGTCTGGGTTATGTGTGGTGGATCTGGTCCTTGGGCAAGTACAACCATGGTTCTATCTGCATCAACTGGTAGCACTATATTTTCTGAAGACTGTGTTGTTACTCCCTTAGATACTGCCATCACGCTCTCCAGTTCAAATGGCTGATAAACAAGAAAAGTAATTGAAAGTATAGACATTGTATGATAGACAGGTGCAATGGATAGTGGGGAATAAAAGAGGGCATGAAATAATTCATATTTATGTTGTCTAACCAAACATGATAGCATGACACAATTTCACATATATGATGGCTAACTAAACAGGATAGCATGACAAAATTTCACATTATGATGGCTAACTAAAAAAGATGGAAAGACATAGTTCAAAATATGAGACTATGTAAACAGGATGACATGATATAACTATATAATGTGTTTATTAAATAGGTTGGCATGCCATAATTCACATACATTCACGGATAGAATGCCATAATTCAAAATATGATGACTGTAAACACTGAACAGGATGAGATGATATAACTATATGATGTCTTTATTAAATGGGGTGCCATGCCATAATTCAGATAGATGATGTGTATGTACTATGTAAACATGATGGCATGATATAATTCAAATATATGATTTATATAGTAAGCAAGTAAGCAGATGGCAATCCATATATGATGTAAAAACTAAGCAATGCAAGACAACATGCATGACATGGGTAATATAACCCTGCCAAGTTTGAGCATATACCTCAGGGGGAAAATAGGACTGGTCATCAGTCTCTGAATCCTCCTCTGAGGAGCTCTCTATAACCAGCAAGATGTCTGCTTCAGCAGGTAGCATTGTCTGCTCTGAATACCTTGTTTTCACTCTAGATACTTCCATCACCGCTTCAAATGGCTGATGCACAGGAAGAGTAGTTGAATATACAAACGTTGTCGCCAAATGGAACACGTAATACAAAAAAATGATAGCATGATATAATTCACATACATGATGATTGGCTAAACAGCATGGCATTGCATAATTCACATATATAATGCCTTTGCAACAAGATATCATTCTATAATTCACATATATAATGTCTTGCAACAAGATGGGAATGCATAATTCACATATATGGTAATTAGACACTGAACATGTGGCATTCACACAAAGCATGTCTAAACTAATCAAATGACATAGCAATGCGAGACACCATACACACGATATGAGCAACATAACCCTGCCAAGTTAGAGCATACACCTCGGGGGGGGGGGGGATAGGACTGGTCGTCTGTCTCTGAATCCTCCTCTGAGGAGCTATCCGTAAACAGCAAGATATGCGCTTCGTCAGATAGCATAGTCTGCTCTAAAGACCTTGTTTTCACTCCAGAATTTGCCATCACCGTGTCAAATGGCTGATGCACACGAAGAGCAGTTGAATGTAATAACATTGTTGACAACTGTAATATGTAACGAAAAAAGGATGGCCTGATATAATTTACATATAAGATGACTGGCTAAGCAGGATGGCATTGCAAAATTCACATATATGATGCCTGGCTAAACAAGATGGCGTTGCATAATTCACATAAACGATGAATAAACTAAATAGATGGCATTCGCACAAAGGATGTCTAAACTAAGCAGATGACATATTTGATGTATAAAGTAAGCAATGCAAGACACCATATGCATGATATAACCAACATCAGCATGCCAAGTTAGAGCGAAGACCTCAGGGGGTAAATAGGAGTTGTCTTCTCCTTCTGAATCCCC
This sequence comes from Triticum aestivum, assembly GCF_018294505.1. NCBI lineage: Eukaryota > Viridiplantae > Streptophyta > Magnoliopsida > Poales > Poaceae > Triticum > Triticum aestivum. Next base: position 368,035,394 of record NC_057794.1, read on the forward strand.
CTCAGAACAGATATCTTCCTCTCGATTACAATCTGAAATGCGTGGAGGGGGGCTGCCTTTGCGCCTACCATGGAGCAACGTCTGCATGAAATTTTATTGCCACACAAGGCTCGTCTCTTTTGCTCTACATGTTCAGTTCCATTGTTTACAATAACTGTCATGCATAGGAATAAAACATAGTGATATTATGTAAGGAGTGCATGCAGAAATCCAGAGTGATGGTAGCAACCTGTGGATAGACCCCAAACCAATAATAGCAGGCAGATAATGGCTTTAGTTAAAAAATACAGATAATGGCTTCTTTACTATTTGTTTCCCACCCAACATGAAACTCCTAGTAGACACTAGAGATTAACCAGATAGTAGATAGATACTATTGATAGCGGCCCCGATATGTACCCCACAACCATTTAAAAACTCAAGTTTGACCATTAGTTTGGAGCTGACTCAGAGTCCAATCGGTGAATAGGACGATAAAGTAGCATGTAATATTAAGCGATGCATAACGTAAGCAGACACGAAAGAGTGCGACCTCTCTTGTGGACCCGTGTAGTCCTTGAGGTCATCTGCTTGGTTGATGATGGTAGTGCACTTTTCATGGTTGCCAGCGGAGGGGAAGAAGATCTGAGGCGGCGAAAGACAGTCTGGAGGCCGGATCCCTGTTGTGCTGGACCCTTCTGTCATTGGAGCAGCTGAGCTGGGGTGGACGACGACGCAGCAGGAGCGGGACAAACCACGCAAGGTTTTCTTTGACAACTATCTGTAAGAGAAGTAATTCTGTAAGGGCTCGTTTGAATTGGAGGATTACAACAATGCAGGGATAGGAAATAGACAGGAATAGGATAGGAATGCATGTGCAAAACAGAGAATTTAAAAACACAGGATTTCTGCCAATCTGGGTGTTGGATTCACAACAATTGGAAGATCACATGATGCAAAGTAGCATGGTGAGATTAAGTCAAACCACAAGAAAATGTACGGTTATAATGCTATTATGCTACTATCTCTTAGTCTTGTGCTTCATGAATAGGAATTTGAAAAGGAGGACAAGTGAAAATTAAAATTCCTATGTTTTTTCTTTCAAGGAGACACTAAAGGAACAAATCCGTGTGCTCAGTGGACAATATATATAACATGTAGAGTAAAAAAGAGATGCAACAAGTGTACAACCTCTTTGGCGAAGCCATGTCGATCTCAGCGTGATTGGGTTGGCCGGTGAGGATGCTCCGGCTGACTTGGCTGTCGGAGGAGGGGAAGAAGATCTTAGGCGTCTGGAGATGGAGCCCGAGGTACTGCTCCGCTGTGATGGAGGGTTTCGTCGTTGGAGCAGCTCCAGTGAGTTGTACGACGCCGAGGCTGAAGCAGGACAAGAGAGACAACGAACAACGTTAACCTGAGTGGAATTCTAATGACATCTCCAATACATGACGTAAAATACATAACCACAAAGTGCTAGATGTAAAATACATCAGCCGCTCATCTCTGAACTTAACTATCGAAACTGAATTTAACTGTCAAAACTGAACTTAACTGTCGAAACTGAACTTAACTGTCGAAACTGAATTTTACTGTCGAAACTGAATTTTGTTGTTGAAAATGGATGCACTAGAAAGGTGAGGCTACACGTCGGTCGACTGACTTTTTCATCTCTGGTCAGTCGATTTTGCAGCCGTTGGATACGAATTCAAGGGCCTGCGGTTCATCTTCAACGTCCACCCCCCTGAGCCGGCCAAACAGTAGCCCCCCGTCGCCCGCGGTGCACCGCCCCGCCCGCCCCGAAAACACTCCCCACCGTCGGTCCGCCGCCGCCCCGGCCATCCCTCTAGGCCCCCCCTGTGCCGAGCTTTTTCTCCGGTGATCCCCATGCCACCGCCCCGCCGGCGACCACCGCCCCCATCCCGAACCCTAAGATAGATAGTGGGGTACCTCTCCGGCGAGCCCCCTCCCCGCTGCGGCTGGTTCTTCCTTCACCCCAGCGGCATCGGAGTGAAGTGTAGCTAAATCAGAGCAGCATCGCAAGCAAGAGCAAGAGCGAGAGCAACAGTGCGAGCAAGAGCAATAGCAAGAGCAGACCAGGCAGAGGACCGAGAGCAAGAGCAGAGCAGCAGCGCGAGCGATAGCTAAAGCAGCAGCAGGTCCTACTGATGTGGACGTCGCCGCCGAGGGAGCGACGCCGTGGAGGAAGTGGCCGGCGACGCCGCCGTGGATGGAGCCGCGCCGTGTCGGCTTGGGACCGAGCGCCGGCAGCACCATGAGATCGAATCAAGTAGAAAATGCGGCGATTAGTGTACAACCTCTTTGGTGGCACCGATTAGGCCGCAGCTTCATCCGAGGAAACGGTGATGATGATGCTCTTTCGGTGGTGCAGGTGAAGATGGCGGTGTGGGAATGGAGGTGGCGCGAAAGATGAGGGGAAAGTCGGGGCAGCTCCTTGGAGGTGGAGGACGGGGTGGCTGAACCGGCGGGATGATGAGATCGACGACGGATCCTCATCCAGTACGGTGGATGAGGGACGTCGAGGTGTTGCTGTGGACGACATCGTCGGGGAAGAGGCTCCGGCTGGGTGGCGGACGGAGCAGGGTGTGGGGTTTCGTCGCGGGTTTTCGCGGCCTCGATGTACGAATGGGTGGGCGGATGGGATGGCAGTGAGGAACCATGGCTTAGAGACGCGCTTGTCCGAAATGTGGTGTAAGTTACGAAAGTACCCCCACTGATTTGAGGCGGTTCTTTCGGTTCATGGGTACCACGGGCACTCCGCGTGTCGGGATTTCACAGGAGGTGGGAGTTTTCGCGCGCGTTGTAATTTCGGAATAGCAAGGCGCGGGTTGAGATGGAGGGAGTTGTCGGAGCACAACGAGACAAAGATATATCTTAAATATTTCGGGCTAACAAGACGCGGGTTGAAATTTCCGGACAAGCCTAACGTGTACTGTACCAAATCAATGCGCCCTACAAATGTCATTCAGAACTTTGAATTCATGTTATGTTCAATTAAAATATTTCGCTACGTGTATAATGCATGCAACCTACTACTCAAATGAACGTTTTAGTGCATTCCAAACGTATATACTACCGCTTCAATATGAACTAAATTTGATTTCGTTTCTCTATTTGAATAAGATCTACAGTAATGATTGTTGTGAAGTCAAAGCATTTTAATTCGTTTCTCTATTTTAATAAGATCTACAATCATCATTATTGTCAAGTTAAACCATCGTTTGTGTATTATCTTCACAGCACACCACATGATTAGTCTCGAGTTACATATGAACTATGTGTACTATATGAACTCGAACTAGATTTTTTGAATCCACTTTATTTTGATTTCAAATCACATTACATTTCTAGCTCTAGCTAGATCTTCATAATCTAAACCATGTCTCATATATATAATGTGTTTATCACATTATGTATGGTGCCCCGCCCCATACGCCTACAAGTATTTAGATGTGAGTTGCAAACACCACACATTACCACAAATTCAAATAAAATGTGAGAATGTTCGATATATAGTATTGTTTAGATTGTTTGATATTTAGTTGTAAGCCGCAAATGCCATACATTATCACAAATTCAAATAAAATGTGAGATTGTTTGATGTATAGTATGGTTTAGATTGTTCGGTATTTAGCTGTGAGTTGCAAACACCATGCATTATCACATTATGGTATAACATGTGCACAACATGTGTATCACCGCTATATTCATGCATGCAATGTTTAAAACACTATGATCTCCTATTCAAATATATGAATCTGCTTTCATATCAAATTATGATCTTTGTTAGTCTCTTACACCCACACAATCCTCTAACCTTTGTAGCTACCACTAACTTTCTCTCGTACATGCACACGCCCTCCTCGCCCTCCCCCTCCCTCGGCATTCTATCCACCGGGCGTTCTATCCACCGGGCACATTCATTTTTTTTCTTTAGGTCGTTCTCCCAGAGTCTCCACAACTCCTTTTCGACACACACCGATCGATAAACCTCTCCAGCGATGCCTGCCTACAACATACAAACACACCTTCAATCTCCTCCTTTATGTGTCCTTGCCTCGTGTCTCTCATACTGTCAGACACACGTGTAAACTCTCGCCCCTCTTTTCATCGCTCTCTCACAACCGCACACTCCTCCCCCTATCTAGCTAGTAGTTGGGCCTCTCGCACCACCTCCTAGCTCCATTCTCTCTGTCTATCCGTCTCGCTGGGCCTTATTAGCCTCTAACAAATGTACATACACCGACAGATCTCTCGCTATACATATAGCTAGCTAGGTCCTTGTAACTCGTTTTTACCCACACGTCAATCGATCTACCTCATTAGTTGTGTCTCTCCATTCCTCTGACAAACAACAATTGATCTACCGATCTAGTTAGGTTTGCTTACCAAACACATGGTTCCCCTTCATCATCCATGGATGCGTCCCGATAGATCTATCACGCATAGGCACACACAGAAACACATCCCCACTCTTATTGATAACATTGCAGTTCCACCCTCAGTTTGTCTAGTAGGCCTCTCCCACCATCTTCGAGAAGCAACTCCATCACCCATCCAGCACTCTACCCCTCTCCCTCCCTCTCTCTCTCCTCTATCTCTCTCCCATCATATTTCCCGTCCTTCAGTTATGTATGGATGTCGACTGATCTCCCTCAAGACATAGCTGGGTCTCTCCTTCTCAACACATATACGAGTCATTCTACCTTTATAGTTAGGCCTCTGCCTACCCCTCCCACCACCCCCTCCCCCCACACACACCGATACATCGAGCGCTCTAGTCATGTCTCCCTGCCACACAAACTTGATGTGTGCCCTCTAACGTTCCGGTAGGCCAGTCATCCTATATCTTTGACTTGTACACACACACAATTTCGAT
>NC_057794.1:368040540-368064394 GCF_018294505.1 Triticum aestivum
CGCCCTATATCTTTGACTTGTACACACACACAATTTCGATGGCTCTCTTCATCGATCTCGCACCCACCCACTTGATCCTCTCTTCGACTCTATCGATAGCTATGACCCCTCCCTCTCTTCTCGTGGATTGCCCGACCCTCTATGTATGATATGGATAGGCCTCCATTTCACACACATTGCATGCAAAATTTTGTTTGAGATGTCATCGACACATACTCCCATAAATAATTCACGAAATCAACCCCACCCCACCCCCACCCCAAAACAAAAAACACTCACGAACGCGGTTTGTATCTCTCACACACACCCACGTAGGTGGGGAACGTGCACGAAGAGAAGAGGTGCATGCACGGCGCACGTACTCCCGTCTATTTCCCAACCACACCCACGCGGGTACACGGTGGAGCTCATTTCTGTACGAAAAAGGCAGCCCGCATGGTAATTTGGCAAGTGTACTGGTTGTCCACTTGGTGGAGGGAGGATCGTCTACCACAGGTGAACAAACAAATTGCGACTTGACGTGTTATGTTAAAAAAAAGAGGCAAACCATGTGGGGCCTACCTTAGAGGCAAGGCTCTATACACTGGAGTACTTTTGATGTGTCCCGTCAACTCGCAGAACGAGGATAAGCTTGCTTAGTACGCCGTCTCCCCCGCCCACGGGCACGATGGCTCGCAGGATGAGGTGAAGCTTGCTTACTACGCCTTACGCCCGCTCCCTCGCCCATGTGTGCGGTGGCTCGCAGGACGAGGAGAAAAATTTACTACTCCCTTCGTTTACTCCTCGTCCCTACTACCTTGGTTATAGAGATTATATTATATTGTTTGGAATATATATCTCCTTTAGTAGATTTCAATATGAACTACTAGTACATACTCCAAACACTGATGTATATAGACGTATTTTAGAGTGTATATTCACTCATTTTGCTCCGTATGTAGCACTCTCTCTCGCCCCTCGACCCTTGCCCACGTGGTGGACGTGCAGCAATTCATTCGGTCTCATATAGCCAGAACGATATATACTGCACTACCATTATTGCTCGACTTCCCGAAGAGGCGAAGAGCCAATCACAAGGTCAATATTTTGGAGATGCCAAGCGCAAGGTTATAGGAGAACGAGTAGTAGGTGCCGCGTCATTTATAAATAAAGTTTTTTTTTTCTTTAGTGGCACGTACACAATATGATAGGTTCATATGGAGATAAAAGGAGTACATAGTCAGGACGGGCCAGCCTACACGGTTGCTTGCTGGGGTTGCTCTCTTCACACTCTCTCTCGCACAAAACAACTGTGGCCACATCTCTAACATCCCGGCGGATCACGTCCGCTTGGGGAAGGGGTGGATGCTTAGTGTAGATGCGGTGGCCATCGCCGACGGCGAAAACCCACTGTCGGCACGTCCCGGTTAGGGGTCCCCGCCGTTCTCTCTCACAAAGTCGGTGAGGTTGCCTTCGTCCCTTGCTCACTGCCGCGACGTGGGCAGTTGCCGCCTCCCACCACCCTCCTCAAGGTTGAGCTACGTCCCTCAGGTACAACTCCCTTTACAGCCGGCTTGGACCACTGCTCCAGCTGCCCACATCACTCCCTGTGGATATTTCTCTACTTCTTTGCCCCGCACATACCTCTATTGGCTTCTACATACTGTATTTGTGATGAGTTTATGTCTCATCAACTAGTCCCTGTAATCTTATTCTAATCACGCTTGTTCAATTTCTTTGCCACAGGGATGCTCATCTTGATTTTGGTGAAACTGCACAAAATGATCCGATGGTCAAAAGGTTGAAAACTTCATTTATTAGGAAGCTCGAACGTTGCGAGCAAATTGAAGCCTGGTCAGGGTTCACGGTTCAAGGGCTAGGGACTGCATGGATCGCTTTTTTCTTTAGCTGCCTCTGTTCCAAAATAAGTTTCAACTTTAGTAGTAGTACAACTTTGTACTAAAGTTTGCACAAAGTTGAGAAACTTATTTTGGAACGGAGGGAGTACATATTTGCTATGATCTGTCGATCATTGAGATGCAATAGCATGCATGTTAGTCTCCTTTGTATTTGATGAAATGTTGTAACGGGCAACCTTGGACGCAAGATACATGTAACAGAAGCTGGAAGCTTCATAGCATTGTACAAATTTATCTCGCTGATAAATTATAGTACGTACTATACTAGTACTTCCTCCATTCCTAAATATAAGTCTTTGTAGAGATTTCACCATGAACCACATGCAGATGTATATAGATGCATTTTAAGTGTAGATTCATTCATTTTGTTCCGTATGTAGTGGAATCTCTACAAAGACTTATATCTACTAGTAATAGCTAGCCCCCACTACTAGGAATTCTCAATCCTCTCCTTGAGCCACGTCATCAAAATTGATGTAGCCGTTAGATGAAGTTAATCACTCCATAATAGCCGTCTGATCTTGACGTTGAGAGGCTCCGCACTAAGCCACATGCAAGCATGCAGAAATACCGTGCCACATGCATGTGAGTGGGTTTTAAATCACATCAACATGTCTGCATGCAAGCTTGCACTGGTAGCATGCATGTAAGTGAGCTTTTAAGTCCCATTAACATGTCAAAAAGAAAAATATAATCCCATTAGGCAGTAGCAGTTCAGGAGTTGGCTGATCTTCTTTCCTTACGTGGGATGATCTAAATGATGATGGGAGTTTATTTAGTTTGGCTAGCACATTTGTCATGCAGTTATAGAGTTTTTTTGTTCTATGAAATCGATAATTTTGCGTAGAGAGATATACCGCTGTTTTGTGCCAACGCGCGGGGACTCATCTATTAATATTTAGGAACGAAGGGAGTACTATGTAAAGATTTAGGTGTCGCACGGTGATAGTAGTGTGAGGTGGGCCATGTAATCATGAGCCTGCGTGTTTTCACTGCTCTTGCATGCCTCCGCTGTAAGAATGGAGAAAATTGTAATCTAGTAGTAGTAGTATACCTCCTTTCGCTGAAAGCGTGGGACATCCAATAGTCCTACCACCTCAGTAATAAAGACCAATGAGACGTCAAATCACATAGACCCAACAGTAAGTTGGACGGACGAAGCAACCATCACTCTTGCGCCAGTGAGAGGTCGCGTCCGCTCTGCCCGAGCATGAATGCGGCACCGATTCTTTGGAGCGGCGCTGACCATTTCGGGCGGGAAGTGTGCACGAGCGATGGAGGGGCTTTGGGTGGGCCAGGCTGGTCAGGAGCGGGCGTGGCAGCTGTCCGCATGTCCCTACCGGACACGCCCGGAAATGAGAGGATGCACCGACTCTCGCGGCTAAAATCGTACACTACACAACATCTCTCTGTAGGAGTAGGTCGATCTGTCGCTCTCTCTAACACACACATGGTGTTAAACACACACACGCACGCGCGCGCGCACACACACACATGCACCTTGGTCCCATTGCACCTTCTAACGTGTCTTATTACACCTAGACGGAGGGAGTAGTAAGTATACGAGATACGGTGGCACACTGACTTAAGTCGAATACAAGTGGCCAAAATTTGTGTGCATGTTATAATAAGGATTCACTTAAAATAGTACGTGAGCGAACAGAGGGATCAATTGGACAGTGTTCCCGAGCAGTAGTGAGATGTGTGAGGTAAGATACACCGCTGGCGCTTTAATTTTTTCTTATTAATTTGTTTGTTTCACCCTCTGACTGGTTGCACCAAACGTACTACGTGGAGAGAGGTAAGGTGACTAAGGCTGCATTATTTCTGCACCACTGTGGATAGTCTTACCACCAAAGCCACATGACACGATTATGATTGAAATCCCAATGACTCCCACACACACAAAAAAACATGGCATGCTTGTCACACGAATGCAGGAATGTATAAAAGGTTATTTCCCTCTCGTTGAACATAACAGGAGGGTTGTGTAGCTGGTTAGCCTATTCGCTCACTCTCTCTCCCTCTCCCGCTGGAGCCTCAACGCTTGTAGTTGCTCTCTTCACACTCTCTCGCCCTCTCCAGATCTAAACAAGACTTCGTTGGCCTCTCTCTCCCCTCACAGCTGCTCAAAGAGCTGGTAGGATCCGTCCGCCGGGAAGGGAAGGAGGCTTAACGCTGTCGCCGTCGGCGAGGGACTACCGGCGTAGCTGTTCACTTTCCACCATGCGGTGGCGCGGGAGGGCCTCCGACCCCTTCTTCTTCGCCACCGTCCCGTCGCCCACCGAACCACGCCCCAAGAACCTTAAGGTATAATTTACTTACTCCACATGCATTGCTCTAGCTGCATGTATACCATGAATCTAGGACGTGGTTCAAAGAGGAAAGGAGTGGGAAAAGTTGTATATAGCATGAATCTAGGACGTGGTTCAAAGAGGAAATGAAGGCGGAAAGTTGTATAGCATTAATCTAGGACGTGGTTCAAAGAGGAAAGGAATGGGGGAAAGTAGTGGGGAAAGTTGTATCGCATAAATCTAGGACGTGGTTCAAAGAGGAAAGGAAGGGGCGAAAGTACTAGTTCAAAAAGGAAAGGAAGGGACAAGGCTGTAGAGTTTGAGCAGGACTAGATTTGCTGCGCTCACATAGGGAAAGGCGTCTAAAGATAACAAAACTGGGACCAACACAAATATGCTCCTTGGTTGCTTGTTCTTTGTTGCAACAGACTGTGCATGACCATAGTACATCGGTAGATGCACATGGTGCTGGTGCGTCCACTGTCCCGTGCAACTCATTAGCTGTTGTTAATCTAAGGCCCTCTTTGGTTAAAAACTCCCTAGTCCCCACCCGCTGGGTTCCAGGGACTAAACATGGACTAGAGGTTATTAAATGACATGCTAAAAGACCATGTTACCCCTAGTAATGAACTAATAGAGACAAGGTGCAATCGTGGCCGGGGCAACTGTTGGAAAAAGTCCCAAAAAGACTCCCTCGGGGTCTTCTTTCTTTAGTCCCAAATGCCCACTTTTAGTCCCTAAAAGCCCCTCCTCTTTGGTTTAGATGGGACTGACACGGAGTTTTTTTAGTCCCTACACCAAAATGTCCCTGTAAACAAACACCGTCTAATAATGCCGCTGGAAAATTGATGCAATGCCTCAGTTAAAAGCAAATTACATGTTTAACGAATTTTATTGTTAATATGATCCCTATGTTAATATTAATCAATGCCACTGTTTGAGAAATGCTACTATCTTGCTTTCTTTCCCATTTAGATAAGGTAGATGCTTCTTTTTGTTGGCTTCTGTGTCATCCACCGTTATTGACCACTAATTGTTTCCTTTGCACCTCTGTGTAAACAGGGTTATCTGCTTCACCTCGTTGCCATTGTGACCTTTTGTTGCATTGCACAAAACACTTTTGTTTTAAGAGTGTTTTGTGCAGTTCAACCAAAATGTCACACCGACAATGTTGCTTGATTGCTTGATCTTAGTGGAACTACACAACAGGAGATCTTACTTCCTATCCGTTAAGGCAAATTTGGTTCAGATCTTCTTCTTGTGAGTTGTTTGAATTCTGCATCATGAGAGGTCAGTACTAGCCTTCTTTCACATGATTCTGCAGTGTGCATTCATATGTTGTGCTACTTGTACGATAATGTTGCTTGATTTTAGTGAACTGCACAAATGGAGACAAGACTTCCAATCTATATGTGCACCGTAATATCCCATTGAGGTAAGATAAGGATATTTCACAACTGCTGGCCTGTATTTTGCCACTTTCATCAGAAAATTAAGTTTAGTACTATACTTGTGCTCCCTAATTGACATGCCAAATCTTACATTGAAGGCGAAGCTTGTTTGTTATTGAACCAAGTGATGAAGGGGAAGAACAAGGGGAAGAAAAACAAAAATCAACTCCCGGTGCTGTCATGAAAAAGTGGTATTGTCCTTGAGAAGTGCTTCATCTGTGCTGTTTTAAATATTTCCTTTCCTTTTTTTTGAGCAAACAGTGATGCTAGCATTTAGTAGTCCTCTTGTGTTTGCACAACAGGATCATCTGCCTCTGAAGAAGAATATGGAGTACGTGAAGTGACTAGTTTTGATTATTCCAGGATGAAGAAGCCATGTCTATCTTATCATCAGAAGGAGCAGTTGAAGGATGGTTACATTACTCCCCACAAGACCAAACTAACTTCAGCTCAGAAGGACTGACAAAATCTCCATTTTTTTGCTATGATGCACGAGTACAATGTTGTTCTAGGATTCTTCCTGGTGAGTTCCATTTTTCTAAAAGTGTGCTCTACATGGACCATGTATGTGCCTGTTGAAACTGTCAATTCATAGTACAATTTGCTCTATACTAATCACTTTTTTGTATTTGTGCAAACAGGGGTGCTCAGCTTGATTTCAATGGGAACTGCACAAAATGTTCATGAATACATCGAATCATTCATTTCCACCACAAGAAAGGAGGTGCCGATAAGTTCAAGGCGTTTCAACATATGAGGGCGAAATCATACAAGCTACGCGCGAATTTGGTTGATTTTGGTGGAACTGCACAAAAAGAACAGCTAGTTTATTTAGCACGAGGTGCCATGTCAATGTCCGAACTGATGGCAAACCCTGCCCATTCCACAATCGTAGGCATTTGATATTTTGGAATGGGACAGCCTTGTCAAATTTTGCTCATTGATTTTAGCAAGACATGCGTTTGATATTTTCGAATGGGACGCCCTTGCTGTCAGCAGCGTCGATCAATTTTTTCTTTATTCTTTAGTTGTGAAGTAAATATTGCCTCTGACATGTGAGTCACTGAGATGCATAATCATCGATTGTTTTGAATGTTCTCTATGAATTGCCAGGCCTGTGTGTTTGATTGCAATGTACAGAAACGCTAAAAACCTACTCAAACTCTTTGTACTCCTTCTGTTCCTTTTTACTTCGCACATTCTGAAAGTGCATACTTTTTTGTATAAGATTGGTCAAAGTAGAGATACTTTGACTGCAGACAAAACTTGTATGCAGACTAGAAAGGACCGGAGGGAGTACATGTGAAACTGCTGCAAACGAGGTGATCACCCTGGGAATAATGCTAGTACATATTGTTTTGCATGTTCATCTAATGCCAATGATACATGAATTTGAACTAATCAAAATAAATTCATTCATACACGGTCGGATTTCATATAAACATGCCAGATTTCATTACATTTCATACATTCTTGAACTAAAAAGGGGTGCACTGGAGGTATAATTAATTAACCGAAGCTACCCACCGGTGTCCCGCTGAGCCGAACAGAAGCTTCAGTGGCTTAACTGCAGGTGCAGTTGCGTAACTGACATGTGGCCTGTTGGGCCCACGTGTCAGTCAGCCAACTGCACCAGCAGTTAAGTAGAAGCAGCGTTATTCTCCAGCAGAACTCCCCTACTCCACGTCGCCACCAAGAAGCTAACCGGCCGTCAATGGTCAACCCGCCTAGCTTGGCTTCAACAGGAGGGTAGCAGCGGTGGCCTTACTTGGACCCGAGCGGCGGCGACCTCCGTGTTCTACTCTTCCTCGTTTTCTGTGTGGCGCGATCTCGTTGGCAGCGGGGCGGGGCCTCGGCGGAGCTGGCGATGTCCTCTGTCTCGTTGCCGGCGGGCGGCACCTCAGTGGAGCGGTGGAAATCCTCCCCCGCTTTGCCGGCAGGGTGGGGCATCGGCTGAGCCGGCGATGTCCTCTGCCTCGTTGTTGGCGGGGTGGGGCCTCGGCGGAGCCGATGGTGTCCTCTGCCTCGTTGTTGGCGCTGTGGGGCCTCGGCGGAGCAGGGCCTCGTCGACGCCAGCGGAACAGGGACTCGTCGGAGCCGGCATTGTCCTATGCCTCATCCTCGGTCTCGCCAAACAGCGCCTCGCCCACTTCATCGCCCTCTTTGCTAGCCTCTTTGTAGGAGGCCGCAACCTCTACCACCCGCATGCGCTCCCGCCAGCGCTCGAGGCGGCCCTTGCGGGCGGAGCAGTATGAGTCGAGCAGCGCCTCCTGCTCCGCCCGCTCTGCGGCGATCTGCTCCTCCGCCTGCAGATGCTCCTGGAGGAGATGGTGGTTGTAGGCGGCGTCGGCCTGCGCCTCCCGGAACTGCTCCTGACGCATCTGCCTCACACTGTCCATATATTGGGCACGAGCCTCGCCGATGGTCATGGTGCAATGCATCGGCGAGGATGGTGCGGAGGAGGGGGTTGGCGCCGGATCGTCGACTACCATGTTCTCCATTGGGACGTCGTCGTCCTCCGGCTGCCTGTCGGCTAGCCGGTAGGCAGCAATGGCTTCCATCTCCTTGTGGTCCATCGTCCGCCCGTCCCAAAGAGCGTTGGAGCGCGAGGAAGCCATGATGGGCAGTAGTGGTGTGGACAGGAGAAAGGGAACATATGCGGATGACTGCGGCTATGGCCGGCGCATCAGTTTATATAGCAATGGTGGGCGGGCGGAGGGACGGACGTGTGGCGCCGGAGTAGCCGCCTCGGCAACCGCGTATCATTAATGTGGGTGGCAGATGGACGGACGGACGACACTTGTGTCGTTTGAAGGCGGAGCAATCGCCTGCACCGGGAAGCGGGGCGGGCGGCGCTGACTGTTTCGGGCGGAAAGCGCGCGCGGGCGAGGAGATGACTTTACTTGGAGAGGATGACAATGGGGACCCACCAGGTCCATAGCCTCACGTACGCAAGTGCCTCCTTATTATATATATATATATATGTATAAAACTATACTCCCTCCGTCTAGGTGAATAAGTCATATTAGAAGGTGCATCACGACCTAGGTGCAAGCAGATTGGTGGAAAAGAAGAATATTTCTCTCTTCTAAACACAACATTTAATCACAACAGTTAAGAGGATGCCTTATTAGCTACCCATGCAGGCCATTGTAATTCATAGCATGCAAAGCGCTTTTATTTCTTGCCTAATAACCGCATGGACGTGCTGCATGCACTGGTCCTTGCCCGAGCAAAAAAAAGGGAGGAAAGGGGTTTCCACGGGAGACAACGAGGCAGAGGTGGACGCGCTCGCTGGAGTTACTTATTTTTCTTCCCCCTGGTTTCCTGACATCACGGTCCCACACCATTGTCAACCTATGTAGTACTAGTCAATAAATGAGAGAATTGCACAAGAAGCGTCCGACAGCTGGGACCAAGCAGCTCGAGCAGTATTTGTGTTTTTGAGGTGTGAGCACTTCAGAGTTTTTCGATGTTTAGCCCAGATATTAATTTTTCTCCTCTGAACAACAACGAAAACATCGCTGCAGTTATTAACTGGGCGGGCTGTGGCCCGTCTAGCCCACGCCAGATATCTAGCCCAGATATTAATTTTTTTCAAGCTGAAAATGGCTAGCCCAGCTATACTTTTTTTAGGAATACCCAGGCAAGGTCAAGTTGTTATTCTCCGCCCCGCTGGGCTGCAAATCTTTCCTAAGAGGGATGCATTAGGCTTAACAAGAAAATGGGCTTTAAGAAATAATAAATGGGATGTAATTATAAAAACTGGACAGTAACTATAAAAAATGCACCAAACACGTGATTACTTTATAAAATATTATTTTTGGATATTGAAAATTTTAATTTTATTAATTTTTGCAAGCGCAATGTTTCGTTGGATTTTTACATAATATAAATTTATATTGAAATTGTATTTAATCTGACTAGAAATTTCGGGATAAAAATATTTCGGATCCCATCAAAATGTGGGAAATTTTATTGAATTCTGTTTTGAACGGTTGGTTGAAATGGGCTGTACTTTTAACAAACTGTAAATGGGCTGTAGTAAATTCCATTAGAATTCAAAAATGGGCTACACATTCTTACAAGTCTCAAATGGGCTATGTCATGGTTTTGTCATGGCAGATGTCCTAGAGAAAGGACTTAGTCATGGAGCCATCGCGACGGGTTAGCTTGAAGGGGTTAAAGCGGACACAGGGACGCAAGAGAGTTTATACTAGTTCGGCCCCTTCAATGAAGGAAAAATCCTACGTCTAGTTGTGATGGAATTGATGGGGTTTCGATGACTAGGGAGCAAACAAGCTTCGCCTATGTCTCGAGTCGTTGTCTGTTGTCCTTGAACCGCCGCCAGGTCGTCCCCTTATATACACGGGTGACGCCTGTCGGTTCACAGAGTACCAACACCGGTCCATATTTGTATCCGGGTTGGTCTCTCCTTATTCCTAACTTACAATACAAGTTTATATACAAATGCCGGTTTACAGCTACAAGTCTAAAACCGACCACGGGCCTTAGGCCCTTGTCTGTCTTCTTGGGCTTTAGCACTCTTGAACTACTGATGAAGTTGACCCGGCCCAGATAGGCCGGTTTACACCCAGCAGTAATATCCCCAACATTAGGCCCCAGATTGATTTGAACGGGTTCATGTCAATCCTTTAGCAAAAACTTCATCTTCAACATCTTCTCATAAATTGGTAAACCGCCATGATGTCATCTTATCTGATTGCTGTAAACCGGAGTGACTTCACCTGTCATAACGAAGCTTATCCATTATGCTTCTTTGTTTAATAGATCTGCGGAAATCGAGGCGACATCTCCGTGTCGTGGCCCCTTGATTGTCGCGCCTGACACATGTCCTTTTGCCTTATAAATAGGACCGAAGGGTCATTTCTTTTGTCCCCTTCGTGCCTTTCTTCTTCGTCTTCCTCGCGTCGCCAGCCTCGGAGCTCCGCCGCCGCCGTCAACTTCTGCACCAACCTTGGCCGCTGCATCAACCTGAACGCACCAGAGCCCCGCGGTAACCTTCCGCGTCTTCCTCAACTCTGGTAAGCCTTCTGCTCTTCTCAACACAGATCTGTTCTAGGGTTTCGTGTTCTTGCAGTGTTCATCACCTATTTGTGTTCATATACTAGCTCCTAGATGCATCTGTGATCCCCTGCTCTGTGTAGCGGTAGCTTTTAGTATCCGCCTTTAGTTTCATGCCCAAGACCATAGATCTCACATATATTTCTGCCCATTGATTCAATACTGTTCTGCTTTGAGCTTTTGAATATTTTTCTTGTTTTCTGAACTTGCTTCAGATCCAACGCTGTAGAGAAATCTTGTGAAATCTGTTTCTGCATACTTATCCATCCGCAATCTCAGCTATTTCAATGCTTAGATCAGGCGGTTTAACTTTGTAGAAAAAATTACCAAACTGGTATATACCATTAGTCCCCTTGTTGAACCGCCATTTGTTGTTGCTTCATAAAACACCGGTTTAGATAAATCAGTCTCCGGTTTAACATTGCACATACCAATGTACCTTAATCAATGCATTTTTGAACCGGGATCATCTACCTTGTAGATTTCATCATGGCCAAGCAAGTATATGAGTGCAACTGGGTTCCTTGTCGCGTTACAGAGGCTCAACTGGACGATTTAGTCCTGATCGGCGCCTTAGGCAGCAAAGATACCATCCATTGGAGGGCTCCTGGCAAAGAATGCCCTCCCACACCTCAAGAAGGAGAGGTCGTCGTTTTCGTAGATCACTTAGCCCGGGGTTTTAAGCCGCCCGGTTCTAAATTTTACCGGGACATCTTAGCCGATTTTCAACTCCATCCACAAGATACTGGCCCCAACTCTGTTACAAACATGTGTCACTTCCAAGTGCTCTATGAGGCCTTCTTTCAAGAGGAGCCCATAGTGGAATTGTTCAGAGACTGTTTCCATCTGAACCGCCGTACTAAGTTTACTGACGGCTCCAATACGGAGTTGGGTGGCATGGCGATTCAGAAAAGGAAAGGGGTCACATACCCTCACGCCAAACTGCACAGCCACCCCAAAGAGTGGAATCAAACATGGTTCTATTGCAAAGACACCTCCCCTGCTGGTGAAAATCCCTTGCCTGGCTTTCGTCCGGAGCGGCTCAGCAATACACACCCCTTTCCGCAAAGGTTGACTGCTCAAGAGAGAAGCAAATATGCTCCTAAACTGTCAAAGCTCAGAGCCTTTATGGCCAACGGTTTAACAGGGGTTGATCTCACCCGCTGTTGGATATCATGGAGCATACTGCCCCTTAGTCAACGCTCCGGTTTGATGTGCGAGTATACTGGCAGTGTTGATGATCCACTGCGACATTCCAACATCCAGCTCACCAATGAAGAAATCACAGAGGCTGTGAATAAGATGCTAAATGAACCGGAACACATCTGTGCTAAAACCGGCCTGCTTCCCTTCTGTGCCACCAACAAACCGCCAGCTGTAAGAGTTTGATTTTTCTTTTTGCTGAATCTGTTGTTGATATATCTTGTCATTGTTTAATATCAGTGTCTGTGTAACCAGGGCAATGATCCGTTTTGGAGCAAGAAACTGCCGCAAGAGAATCCTGAAAAACCAGACAAACCGTAAAGGGCAACCCGACAAAAGACTAAAGCTGTGAAGAAGACTGCCCACAGGAAAAGAACCACTGCATCCTCTAATCCGGCCCCTGATGATGATGTGGATAATCCGAACCTTGAGGTAGGGCTTGACTCACTTGGCTTATTTTTCATGCGTCTTATTGATGATGATATTTGTCAGGACGATGCCGAAGCCAGCCATGTTGATGCTGTGGAGGTAATTATTATCTCTTCCGATTCAAAACCTTTGCCTTCACTAAAAATCCGTCAGGCAAACCGGAAAGTTAAATTTTCTCATCCTCTTGCTTATTTGGATCCCAAATTTCTTATGAAGACCCAACAGCACGAAGCTCGTCGCACAACCCGGCACAGCGGCCAGGTAGTTACCTCCGCCGGTTTACCGAACAGTCCGGTTCGGAAACGCCGTTCAGAGGTCTCTAATTTGCTTGTCAGTGCTTGTCCTAAAGCGGGCGGCTTTTGTCAACCTCTTAATCCATCTGACTCTGATTACCAGGTTACTTCCCACTCATCCTCTGGCGAGTCATCGGCTACTCAGCTGCCACCGCTCAAAACAGTGCTTGGGTAAGCTATACTTATCATAATATTTGTAGCACATCACCTTGGAACATATGCTGTATTTGATTTTGTTATTCCTTTCAGGGCCAAGCCTAGGCCAAGCAAGAAGGCTCGCCTGGACAAAGTGGCCGAAGAGGATGCCGTCCTTGAACCGGGCAAAACACCAGATCTTGAAGCAGCTATTCCTGAGGATATACCCAATGATCCACCGCAGCAAGACGACGATCTTATTGCTGAAGAGAGACCTATTGATACCTCAAATCCTGTCAATCAGCCCACAAGCTCCATCCGGATTGAGAAATCCACCGGTCCAACAAAGCCTACTGACAAGCCAACAGCCCCAGTGCAAACCGGCGATACCAAGGATGATGAGGTTGTCATTACTGGCACTAGCCATATAGAGCCAAGCAATCCTGTCACTTTATCCAAACATTCTGCCAAGGAAGATTTTGCTGCCTTTGGCAAAGGCAAGTGGAATGCTGATCTGGCGACTTACGCTGCTATGAATGCCCAAGATATCCATTCCGGCTACCTGAACCGGCTGTATACCAGCCGTGACTATGAAGCCGGTCTGGTTAATATGATGAAAGGTAAATATGAGGTAACTTCCATATGCTCTTTCCTGCTTGTCTATTTCAATTCTTGTTGACGCTCCTAGCCCCCGAGGGCTGGTTTGTAATCTTCTTTCAAACCGGGACTGACTAATATAAATCTTAATGCTTTGAAATTCGCTGATGTAGTCCCCAAGGGCCGGTTCAACTTAGCGTAGTTAAACCGGGACTTTAAGTAATTGAGATCGCCGCATCAGAATATATACGAGCAAATAGCCATTAGCCCCCAAGTGCCAAGTTGAATACTTGTATTGATCTTGGGACTTTGTAAGCAATTGAAAGATGAAGATCAAATATGCATTAGCCCCCAAG
Organism: Triticum aestivum; assembly: GCF_018294505.1. NCBI lineage: Eukaryota > Viridiplantae > Streptophyta > Magnoliopsida > Poales > Poaceae > Triticum > Triticum aestivum. The sequence goes on from NC_057794.1 coordinate 368,054,282, forward strand.
TGCCAAGTGCATAACTTGTTATGTGGTGGTACTTCAACCCTTGTACCGTTTTGCTGAATCATATAACTGTCTGCATGCAGGCTGAGCTGAAGACGAAAGAAAGCCAAGTCGCTGATCTCCAAGATAATCTAAAATCCCAACAAGCTGAAACCTCCAAAGCAAAAGAGGAATTAACCAGCGCTTTAAGCGCCATGGAACAGCTGAAGGAGAACTTCAAGAAGAAGCGGGCGGATTGGGCCACTGAAAAATCTGCTTTAATCAAACGAGCAGAAGATGCCGAGGCTGCACTAAAAACGGTGGCAGATGAACTGACCAGCATAAAGCGGCACGTGCATGCCATGACCACTGCTATCTTTGGTAAGCCGGTTTGACTTCTGAACTGATTCTGCCGTCTTACAGAGCTGCCGGTTTGTTAACTCTTTACGATATTTCAGGGACACGCATTGGTCACTTGGGGTAAGATGTGCGGAAGAAATTGAAAGCCGCCTATACGTTGGTTGAACAACTGTACACTGGTGCACAGCGGATCATCTGTACTGCATCCCACAACAAGCCGGCGCCCACCTTGATTAAGGACACTCTGATGAAACTGTCGGTGCTTCCTGCCCGGGTTGAAGAGCTGAAGAAATCTGCTGCTCGAAACGGTGCGATCAATGCCTTAATCCGGGCAAAAGCTTGGGTGCCGGATTTTGATCCTATTGAAGCGGCTCAGGGCTATCCCAGTTTGAAGGAAGACGGGTCAGAGTTTGGTGAAGCGGATCTACGAGCAATAAACCGGGAGGTGCGTCCGCTAGCTTGTCAATTGGCTGAAGAAGCAGACTTGTCTCATTATCAAGCCCAATATGACAATCAAAACAAGCGAATAGCTGCACCAATTCATGAAGAGGAAAATCTTATCCCTCCAATCCGTAAGCATACTTACGCTCCTGATATTAACCCTTCGTTGCTGATCCATGATGAAGCTGTTTTTCAAGCATTAATGGGAATCGACTGGACAACTGTTGATTTCCAGCCGCTGGGTAGAGAAACTGAAGCTGAAGTGGCGCAGGATGACCCACAACCATCACGCCAGGCTGGTGACCAAGCTTGAACCGGAAGCCGGTTTAAAACTGCTTCTCCTTTGCGAAAAACAATGATCTTATTATGGGCACCATGTTGCCTTGTAATAGGCTAGCTGATACTTTTGATGTTGATATGCCTTCGTGCATAATCGCTGCCACTTGCTCTTCCTTTGGGTGATGAACTTTCCAAAGTACTTTTTGCAAGAAAAAATCTTCAAGTGCCATCGCGGTTGTATTGTTAGGCGGAATATGATGTCTGCATAATGAAGTCAAAACATCCGAATTTTTTTAAGTATATGACCAAATTTTTGAGATACATAATACCTGCCATCATTGAGCGTGAAGTTTGCTTGGCCAATCTTGAAGCGGAGTTTTATAAACCCACACTGTTGGAGGAGATAGCAGCTCCCATATATATATGACGCCGGTTTACCATGTAAACCGTGCCAAGTTATAATAAACACCGTGTTACTCCATAAGAGGATGTTAACAAAAAAGATCAAACCGGGCAAATAGTCTCCGGATTGAAATGAACCATGTTCCGTCAATTGACAGTGTGAACCGGTTGAAAACTTTGTCGGTTTAAAAAACGCAATAAAAAGAAAGAAATATCTTTCAAATAAAAGTGTGAAGCAAAGGCAATGACAAAACCGTTTGCCAAAAAAGGGCTTATTTGAGCTGATCAGATGGTGTTACCATGGCCGAACACGACCAAGCTCCCGATAGGTGTAACTATGGTTCTAGTCAGCCAGGTCCCCAAATGAAACCGTGGCATTTATGCCGATCAAGTGGCATGGCAATGGTTCAGGTTCGACCAAGCCCCCAAGTGATTCTGTGGCCTTAGGCCAATCAAGAGGCATGACTGGTTCAGACGTGACCAAGTCCCCAAGTGATCTGGTGGCTCTCGCCTATCAAGAGGTATTGTATTGGTTTGGACACGACCAAACCCCCAAGTGATATAACATGATGCTTTTTTGTAAAAAGCCAACTCAAGGGGTAAATCGGAGGCCGCTTTAGAACAACTCCGTGTAACCACACATGATGTAAAAGAACAGATACCCCGCTTTAGCCGAGGTTCCAGTTTATTATATTTAATCATAATATATACATTGTCGTAATATGTACATAAGTAGAGCCAATGGCTCAGGTATAGTAAGGCCGAAGATGAGCTATGTTCCACGGCCTGTTGGTCTCCTCCTCTTATGTACGTGAGTCCTTATGCTCTCGAATATCGATCAGATAGTATGACCCGTTGTGCAGATTCTTGGTAACCACAAAAGGCCCCTCCCAAGGTGGGGATAGCTTATGCATATCAGTCTGATCTTGGATGAAACGAAGCACCAAATCTCCTTCCTGAAAGGTTCTGGTTCTGACTTGGCGACTGTGATAACGACGAAGATCCTATTGGTAAATCACCGAGCGAGCAGCTGCTATGTCACGTTCTTCATCCAACAGGTCCAAAGCGTCTTGCCGTGCTGTCTCATTGTCCGCTTCAACATAAGCCGCGACACGGGGTGAATCATGACGGATATCACTAGGGAGAACCGCCTCCGCTCCGTAAACCATGAAGAATGGTGTGTATCCTGTTGATCTGTTGGGTGTAGTATTAATGCTCCATAACACAGATGGTAACTCTTCTACCCAACAACCCGGTGTTCTCTGCAAAGGAACCATAAGCCGGGGCTTGATGCCTCTCAAGATCTCTTGATTAGCCCTTTCTGCTTGACCATTGGACTGTGGATGTGCTACCGATGAAACGTCGAGCCGGATGTGCTCCCGTTCACAGAACTCCTTCATGGCACCTTTGGACAAATTGGTACCATTATCTGTGATGATACTGTGTGGAAAGCCAAACCGGAAAATCACTTTTTTGATGAACTGAACCGCCGTGGCTGCATCACACTTCCTAACAGGTTCTGCCTCCACCCACTTTGTAAACTTGTCAACCGCCACCAGGAGGTGGGTCTTGTTATCTTTGGACCTTTTGAAAGGCCCAACCATATCCAGCCTCCAAGTTGCAAACGGCCAAGTAATTGGAATCATTCTCAATTCTTGAGTCGGTACATGAGCACGTCTTGAAAACTTTTGGCAACCATCACATCGTCTGACCAGATCCTCCGCATCAGCATGAGCAGTTAACCAATAGAAGCCATGGCGAAACGCTTTAGCCACCAGAGATTTTGAACCGGCGTGGTGACCACAATCTCCTTCGTGGATCTCACGCAAAATTTCACGGCCTTCTTCAGGAGACACACGGCGTTGAAACGCCCCTGACACACTGCAATGATGCAACTCGCCGTTGATAATAGTCATGGACTTGGATCGCCGGATTATCTGTCGGGCCAGAGTCTCATCCTCTGGTAACTCGCCCCGGTTCTTGTACGCCAGGTAAGGAAGTGTCCAATCCGGAATAACATGAAGAGCTGCCACCAATTGAGCCTCCGGATCAGGAATAGCCAAATCCGCTTCACCAGGGATCTTGACCGACGGGTTGTGCAGCACATCTACAAAAACATTGGGCGGGACCGGTTTGCGCTGAGAGCCCAGCCGGCTTAAAGCATCCACCGCTTCATTTTTCCGCCGGTCCACGTGGTCCAGCTGATAGCCTTTAAAATGACCTGCAACAATATCCACCTCACAACGATATGCTGCCATGAGTGGGTCCTTGGAGTCCCAAGTGCCAGACACTTGCTGAGCCACGAGGTCCGAGTCTAACTCGACTTAGATTCATCTCCTTAGCCATCCGGAGACCATGGAGCAAGGCTTCATACTCAGCTGCATTGTTAGTACAAGGGAACATTAAGCGGAGAACGTAACAAAACTTATCACCTCGTGGGGAAGTTAATACGACTCCAGCCCTCGAGCCTTCCAATTGCCTGGATCCGTCAAAATGGATGGTCCAATATGTGTGATCCGGCGTTTCTTCAGGTGCTTGCATTTCCATTCAATCATTGATGAAATCAACAAGTGCTTGAGACTTAACCACCGTCCGAGGTACATACTTCAAACCGTGCGACCCAAGCTCTATAGCCCACTTGGCAATCCGGCCAGTTGCTTCCCGGTTCTGGATGATATCCCCCAAAGGAGTAGAACTGACCATCGTAATTGGGTGCCCTTGGAAGTATTGTTTAAGCTTCCGGCTTGCCATAAAAACTCCATACACCAGCTTCTGCCAATGCGAATACCTCTGCTTGGACTCAATGAGCACCTCGCTGATATAATAGACTGGACGTTGAACCGGATGCTCCTTACCTGCCTCCTTTCGCTCCACCACAATAGCTACACTGACCACCCGAGCATTAGCAGCAACATATAGCAGTAATGGCTCCTTGTCAATGGGAGCGGCGAGCACAGGCGGATTGGCCAATTGCCACTTTAAGTCCTCAAATGCTTCATCAGCAGCGGAACTCCAGAAAAATTGATCCGTCTTATTCAAGATCTGATACAAAGGGATTGCCTTCTCCCCAAGACGACTGATAAATCGTCTTAACGCGGCAATCCGGCCTGCCAGGCATTGAATATCATTGATACACTTTGGTTTAGCCAGGGAGGTGATGGCTGTGATCTTCTCCGGATTAGCCTCAATTCCCCTATTGGACACCAGAAAACCCAATAACTTGCCCGCCGGTACGCCGAAGACGCACTTGTCCGGATTAAGCATCATCTTGTATGTCCTCAAGTTATCAAAGGTTTCCTTCAAATCATTAATCAGAGTCTCCTTCTCCCTGGATTTAACCATGATATCATCCACGTAAGCATGTACATTACGACCAATCTGTTTGTGAAGACAATTTTGCACACACCGTTGATAAGTTGCCTGGGCACTCTTGAGCCCAAAGGGCATAGACACATAGCAGAAGGCTCCAAAGGGAGTTATGAATGCCGTCTTCTCCTGGTCCTTAACTGCCATTTCGATCTGATGATAGCCAGAATATGCATCCAAAAAACATAAACGCTCACAACCCACCATAGAATCAATAATTTGATCAATACGGGGGAGGGCAAAAGGATCTGCTGGACAAGCCTTATTAAGATCTGTGTAACCCACACACATGCGCCAGGTGCCGTTTTTCTTAAGGACCAGCACCGGATTGGCAAGCCACTTAGGGTGAAAAACTTCAACAATAAATCCAACCGCTAAGAGCCTGGCTACCTCTTCTCCAATCGCCTTGCGTCTTTCTTCGTTAAACCGACGGAGGAACTATTTCACCGGTTTGTATTTAGGATCCACATTAAGGGTGTGCTCAGCGAGTTACCTCGGTACACCTGGCATGTCAGAGGGCTTCCATGCAAAAATGTCCCAATTCTCATGGATGAACTCGATGAGCGCGCTTTCCTATTTCGGATCCAAGTTGGCACTGATGCTGAACTGCTTGGACGAATTTCCAGGTACGAAGTCAACAAGCTTAGTTTCTGCTACCGATTTGAACTTCAGGGCCGAATCATGCTCCGTAGTTGGCTTCTTTAATGGAGTCATGTCCGCCGGATCAACATTGTCCTTATAATACTTCAGCTCCTCGGTGGCATAAACCGACTCTGCATAGGCCGCATCTCCTTCCTCGCACTCCAAAGCGATTTTGCGGCTTCTGTGAACCGTTATTGTCCCCTTGTGACCCAGCATCTTGAGCTGCAAACACACATAACAGGGCTGTGCCATAAACTTGGCGTAGGCCGGTCGCCCAAACAGGGCGTGATATGGACTTTGGATTTTCACCACTTCAAACGTCAATGTCTCCGACCTGGAATCATGATCATCCCCAAAGGCCACTTCCAGAGCTATCTTACCAACATGATATGCTGATTTGCCAGGTACTACACCGTGGAACACCGTATTAGACGGTTTGAGATTTTTATCTGTTAGTCCCATACGATGGAAGGTCTCATAGTACAAGATATTAATGCTGCTCCCTCCATCCATGAGCACTTTAGTGAACTTGTAACCTCCCACCTGAGGCGCCACCACCAGAGCCAACTGACCCGGATTATCAACCTGGGGAGGGTGATCCTCTCTGCTCCATATGATTGGCTGTTCAGACCAGCGTAGATAACAGGGTATGGCCGGTTCAACAGAGTTGACCGCCCGCCTCTGAACCTTCCGGTCTCGCTTGTCCAAGCTAGTGGTGAAGACATGGTACTGCCCACTACTCAACTGCTTTGGGTTGCTCTGGTAACCTGACTGTTGCTGCTGTTGGTTGTAACCACCCTGGTTGTTCTGACTATTTTGATTATTATGTCCGCCCGGATTACCATTAAATCCTGAACCGGAATTTCCTCCACCATAACCCGGCCCGAACCCTGAGCCACCGCCGGAGCCATGATCATACCGGAAAGCATTAGAATTCTTGAACTCCTGCATAATGAAGCAATCCTTCCAAAGGTGGTTTGCTGGCGCCTCCTTCGTTCCATGTCTTGGACAGGGCTGGCTCAGTAGATAGTTTAGGCGGTCCGGGTTAGGGTTGGGTGCCCCATTGCGATTTTTCGGTTTATCCTTGCATCGCTGGCCATTGTCCTGCGTGTTGGTATTAGCCACAAAGTCCATGTTACCATCCGCTTTACGCTTGCCTCCACCACCATTGCCTGCCCAGTGATGATGCTGACCTTTGGAGTTGTTGTTCCTCTTTCCCTTCCCTGCCTTGTCATCATCAGATTCGGGATCCTTGGTACTATCAGAATCAGCATACTTTACCAAAGCAGCCATGAGGGTTCCCATGTCAGTGCAATGACACTTCATCCATCCCAACTTCAGCTTTAGGGGCCCAAACCGGCAGTTGCCTTCTAGGGTTAATACAGCGGTGTCAGCATTGATGCGGTCTGATGAATGCAACACTTGTGAAACCCGGCAGACCCAATGAGTCGTTGATTCTCCTTCCTCCTGGACACAGGCAGCTAAGTCCACTATCGACATAGGCTGTTTACATGTATCCTTGAAATTGCTGATAAATCGGGCTCGTAATTGGGCCCATGAACTGATAGAATTAGCCGGTAAGCTTTTTAACCAAGTACGGGCTGTTCCTTCAAGCATCATGGTGAAGTATTTCGCACACGCCGCGTCATCCACATCAAGCATCTCCATGGCCATCTCATAGCTCTCCACCCAGGTTTCTGGAGGTTGATCCGCCATGTAATTTGTACTTTGCGCGGGCCTTTGAAATCCTTGGGCAGGCGCACATTGCGTAAAGCGGGGACAAGGCAAGGCACCCCCAAAGAACTAGAAGTAACACCAGGTTCGATCGAGATAGTTGGACGAACCGGCGTGAGCCGCCGAGCCTAATGCTGTGCGGCTAACTCGGCCTCCCTGCGCGCTCGGGCCCGGTCCACCACTTCCCGAGCGTTATCAGCACCACCCGCCAGGTTGTTGCCACGGGGTGCTCCACGTCGTTCATTGCTCGACACTGCCGGTTCATCCATATGTCTGCTATAGCTCCGGCTTGGACGGGGGGTCGAGTGGATCCGGTCGCGGCTGTACGAATATGCTTCCTATTGGACCAAAGCTGTCCTCAGAAGCTCCTTGACCCGTCGCGTCTCTACTGCCTGTGGCGAGTCACCTTCAATTGGAATGGCCTCCAACCGTGCATTAGCAGCGACGAGATTGTCCATTGGGTTGGAGTAGTGACCCGGAGGTGTTAAAACAGCCTAAGGTATAACGGTGTTTTGACGAGGCGGGTCCATCCGACGAGGCTGAACCGACTCACCGGTCCCAGGAGCTTCCGCCCAGTTTCCCTCCAGCGGATTACCGGTTCGTGCTCCCGGGGTGTTGAAAAGGTCTCTGGCCTCGAAAACCGGAGGCAAACAGGATCGGTACTTCCTCCTCATGACTTCATGCGACGTGCTCTGGTCCAACATGAGCCTGTAGGCTTGTGCATCTAGAGCGGCCCGCTCTGTGGCCATCCTGGTGTCCTCAGCTGCCAGATCCGCCTTGGCCTGGGTGATCTGTTCCTTTACTTTTGCAATCTCCGCGTTGTGGACGTCCTGATCCGCCGGATTAGCTTCCGCCATAAGCACAACCAATGCATCAAATAGCTCTGATAGAATTTGAGCCGGCAGGCGCACAGGGCCTCCTGCCCCGGCAGCCGTCGCCGCTGCTGAACCGGAGGTTGTTGCCGCAGCGGTCAAAGAATGAAGCGTTGCTTGTGTGCCGGCCATGAATATTCCAACTCGGTTGGGCAGATCAGAGGAGTCCAGAATACTGTCGCCATCGGAACAGCCCCCAATCCGGCCATCTTGTAGCTGATAAAGAGATTCGGTTTCTCCGGTCGATGACTCATCATCGGAACAAACGACGGTCTCGCCACGAGATTCCGATCCATCCTCATAACTTCCTCCATGGATGACTCCCACGAAGGCACGCTTCATGGCCGGTTTAACCCGGGCGGATCGCGCACACTGAGCCGTCTCGACGAGGTCGGTGCAGATGTCCGGCTCAGGGCCCGGTTCACCGATCTTGCCAATGAAAACGTGAATGCCACCAAAGGGGACCCGGTACCCGTACTCAACTGAGCCGGCCTCGGGGCCCCAGCCTGCATCGTCGATGTAGAGCTTGCCACGATGACTCTTAGTCATCCGGCCTACGGCGTAGCCCTCGAGTCCTTCAAAGCGGCCCTCCAAGAACTTGAAACCATCGTGCGATAGCCCCACGGTGGGCGCCAACTGTCGTGGTTTTGTCACGGCAGATGTCCTAGAGAAAGGACTTAGTCGTGGAGCCATCGCGACGGGTTAGCTTGAAGGGGTTAAAGCGGACACAGGGACGCAAGAGAGTTTATACTAGTTCGGCCCCTTCAATGAAGGTAAAAGCCTACGTCTAGTTGTGATGGAATTGATGGGGTTTCAATGACTAGGGAGCAAACAAGCTTCGCCTATGTCTCGAGTCGTTGTCTGGTGTCCTTGAACCACCGCCGGGTCGTCCCCTTATATACACGGGTGACGCCCGTCGGTTCACAGAGTCCCAACACCGGTCCATATTTGTATCCGGGTTGGTCTCTCCTTATTCCTAACTTACAATACAAGTTTATATACAAATGCCGGTTTACAGCTACAAGTCTAAAACTGACTGTAACACCCTCGATGCGACTATAGCTCCCACGTGTTGAGGCACGACTTAGAGACATAATCGCATTGAAGGCATAAGTCGCAAGTTAGGCAATCTTCACAACATCCCATGTAATATGGTAATAAAAGGGAGATAACATAGTTGGCTTACACTCGCCACGTCAATCAAGTACATAAATAACATTGCATCATCCATACACTCAAGGCCCGACTACGGTGCCAAAATAAAAGAGAACCCAACATGCGACAACGGTCCCAATCACCCCCAACTGGGCACCACTACTGATCATCGGGAAAGGAAACGTAGTATCGTTGAGAGTCTTCGTCGAACTCCCACTTGAGCTCGTACGCGTCTCCTGGAGCGGAATCATCAGGCCCTGCATCTGGTGTAATAGTAATCTGTGAGCCACAAGGACTCAGCAATCTCGCACGCTCGCAATCAAGACTATTTAAGCTTATAGGTATGGCAAGGTAAAATATGAGTAGAGCTGCAGCAAGCGACTAGCAAGTATGGTGGCTAACTTATTCGCAAAAGAGAGTGAGAAGAGGAGGCAAAGCACGAGCGAGAAACTAGAGAGCAACCTGCGCAAACATTACTCCAACAACGTGTCCACTTCCCGGACTCCGCCGAGAAGGGGCCATCACGATAACACACTCAGTTGATTCATTTTAGTTAAGTTAAGGTTCAAGTCATCTACAACCGGACATTAACAAATTCCCATCTGCCCATAACCGCGGGCACGACTTTTGAAAGTTCAATCCCTGCAGGGGAGTCCCAACTTAGCCCATGACAAGCTCTCACGGTCAACAAAGGAATAGACCTCCTCCCAAGACGTTCCGATCAGACTCGGTATCTCGGTAACTCAAGACACTTCGACAGGTTAAAACAAGACCAGCAACACCGCCCGAATCTGCCGACAAATCCCGATAGGAGCTGCACATATCTCTTTCTCAGGGCACACTCAGATTGTCCTAGGTACGGGTAGGCCAGCCCAGAGTTGCCCCT
>NC_057794.1:368064622-368076600 GCF_018294505.1 Triticum aestivum
AAGAAAAGGCTAGGTGGCAAATGGTAAAACCAAGGTTGGGCATTGCTGGAAAAGCTTTAATCAAGACGAAATATCAAGGGGTTCCCATTATAACCCAACCGCGTAAGGAACGCAAAATCCGGGAACATAACACCGATATGACGGAAATTAGGACGGCAAGAGTGGAACAAAACACTAGGCGAGAGGCCGAGCCTTCCACCCTTTACCAAGTATATAGATGCATTAAGATAACATAGCAATATAATGATATCCCAACAAGTAAATAAAAGATGTTCCAACAAGGAACGGCCTCCAATCTTCACCTGCAACTAGCAACGCTATAAGAGGGGTTGAGCAAAGTGGTAACATAGCCAATCAACGGTTTGCTAGGACAAGGTGGGTTAGAGGTTTGACATGGCAATTTGGGAGGCTTGCAATCAAGTGGTAGGCATCGTAGCAATGGCATAGCAAAAGAGCGAGCAAACTAGCATAGCAAAGATAATAGTGATTTCGAGGGTATGATCATCTTGCCTGCACAGTTGTCAGAGTTGATTGGATCCTCAAAAGCAAACTCAACGGGCTCCTCATTAGCGAACTCGTCTCCTGGCTCTACCCAAACAAGACAAACAAGCAACAAGGACACAATCAACCACGTGCAAACTCCAACAACACAATGCAAATATGATATGCTATGCGGGATGCGATGCGGGATGCAAAATGCAAGATATGACAGGAAATGCATGAACCTGGCCTCAACTTGGAAATCCAAGTGTGCCACTGGAAAGATGAGTTGAAATCGCTTGAAAACGATATAAAGAACACCGGAATCGGAGTTACGGTTTGGAAATGGCAAGCGTTTCAAAAATGACACCGGTCTGCGATTTACAGCAAGTAGGCATCTAAATGCAATGAAAAGAACGTGCTACAGCAACCAAACATGACAACAAAATAGATGGCAGAGATGCACACAAGATGCTTAACAAAAGTCTAGCACTGAGCTACGGCCAATTCATCCATTAACAGGTTCAAACAAGCATGGCAAAAATGCAAATGGTTAAACAGATCTCAGACTTAGTGAAATTAACACTTGTCTGGAATTTCAGATCATATAGCCCACTTCGGAGCAACAAAACAATATGCTACAGGACCTGAACATGACAAAGAAAGACATGGCATGGAGCTACTCAACAAGCTTAACAAAAGTCCCTTAGTGACCTTGAGCCAAAAGGGATCACAAAATATACTAACAAGCACACGAACATAGCAAAAACATAATCAGTTTCCAGACTTTGTGAAAACTGGGACATGCTGAAACATAGCTCACGAAGGCATGTTTACGAGCTCGATGCACTCACTACGGTGCAAGTCATGGCAAGACAAGCATACATCCATAAATAAGGCACAAAATGCAAGCTAGAAATGGCAAGAACAATGGCATAGCATGCACGGATCAACTAAAATAACATCGGCAAAATCGCAAACAAGTTGACGATCTGCCCAGATTCACAACGAAGCAAAAGTAGAGCTCGATTGACTCAAGCTAGGGTGCCCCATAATTGCAAACAAAGACATGGATGGATATAGAACTACAAGTTTAACAAAACTCCCTTACTGATCATCCCCAAAAGAGGCACGGATCACTAGGAAACAACACGAACATATGGCATCGTGAACTAAACAATCCCAGGACTTAGTGAAATCTCAAAGTCCCTGAAAACAGAATTAGCAAGTGCACCTCTTTGCAAGCTTGCACAAGTCACCACACACATCCTAAAAATACATGGGTTGCACCTCTGGAAATATGACAAAACCCTTAACAAAACGTATGAAGAACTCACGGGCATAGCAAGCACACAATAATCATGGCAAAAATGACAAAAGTGCTAAACGGAGTAACAGATCTGACAATTAACTCAAGTAGCCCTCTTCTAACAGCAATTCGGGCATCAAGATGAGCTCAAATGAAAATGATGCAATGGAATGAAATGATGTACTCTCTGAGGTGAACATTTTGATATGCTATATGCCCAAATCGAAGCTACGGATGCAAAGTTACGGAGCCGCGAACATGAGAATATGGATCAAGAATTCTGGGACTTAGAAATAAAAACACCTCGCGGGATCTAGGGTTACTGTAGCTGCGAACCGGATCCAGATCGGGCGCGCCTCCCGAGGAACCCGGCGGGGTACTGTAGCTCCGGCGAGGCCGACTCATCGCCGGCGAGACGAGGGAGAGGCGAGGCCGGGCGGCGCGGCAGGGCGGCGTGGGCAGCGCGACGGGGCGGCGGCCGGCGACGCGTCGGGCGGCAGGGCGGCGCTGCGGAGCACCGGGCGGAGAGGCGGCGGCGGCCGGGCGGCGAGCAGCGGCGGGGAGCGGCCGGGCGGCGAGGAGCTTCGGCCGGGCGGCGGGGAGCTCCGGCCGGGCGTGAGGAGGCGGGTGGCGGCGGCTGGGCCCGGGGGGCCGGGGACGGGCCGAGCGGGCCCGCGCGGGGTGCGGCGGCGATGTGAGCACGCGGTGCCACGTGGCGGTCCGTGGATGGCTGGCGGCGGAGCGGACAATGTCCGGCCGTCCGGATTTTTGTCCGGCGGTCGGAGGAGGAGAGGGGCTAGGGTTTCGTCCGTGATTCGAATGGGGGGAGATATATATAGGCATAGAGGGAGCTAGGAGAGTCCAAATGAGGTGCGGTTTTCGGTCACACGATCGTGATCGAACGCTCTAGAGCATGGAGCGGAGTTTGGTGGGTTTTGGGCCAAATTGGAGGGGTGTTGGGCTGCAACACACACAAGGCCTTTTCTGTCCCTCGGTTAATCGTTGGAGTACCAAACGAAGTCCAAATGGTACGAAACTTGACAGGCGGCCTACCGGTAGTAAACCAAGGCCGCTTGGCAAGTCTCGGTCCAATCCGGAAATGTTTAATCCCCACACACGAAAGAAAGCTAGAAATGACCACCGGAGAAGAACGAAGCGCCGGAATGCAAAACGGACAACGGGGAAAATGCTCGAATGCATGAGACGAACACGTATGCAAATGCAATGCACATGATGGCATGATATGAGATGCATGACAACGACAACAACACACGGAGACAAAATCCGAACCCGAGGAAATAAATATAACTTAACGCCGGAAATGGTAAGAGTTGGAGTACAAATAGGGAAAGTTACATCCGGGGTGTTACAACACTCCACCACTACGAAAGGATCTCGTCCCGAGATCTAGGACTAAAAGAACGCCGGGTACTCAGAATGGAGGTGATCCTCGCGTTCCCAGGTAGCTTCACGGTCGGAATGGTGTGACCACTTGACTTTGAGAAATTTGATTGACTTGTTGCGAGTCTTGCGTTCAGTCTCTTCAAGAATAGCAACTGGGTGCTCACGATAAGAGAGATCTTCTTGGAGCTCAATGTCCTCGAAGTTGTCGGTGCGGTCAGGAGTCTTGAAGCACTTTCGAAGCTGAGAGACATGGAACACGTCATGAACATTTGCAAAGTTTGAAGGAAGCTCGAGTTGATAGGCGAGGTCGCCTCTCTTGCTGACAATCTTGAAAGGTCCCACGTATCTCGGGGCAAGCTTCCCCTTGATACCGAAGCGATGAGTACCTTTCATAGGAGAGACACGGAGGTAAACATGATCTCCGATCTCGAAAGCCAAATCACGGTGCTTACTATCATAGTAGCTCTTCTGGCGGGATTGGGCTGCTTTGAGGTTATCACGAATGACTTTGCACATTTCTTCTGCTTCTGTTATTAAGTCATTACCCAAAAGCTGATGTTCACCGGTTTCAGACCACTTGAGAGGGGTACGACACTTCCTGCCATACAGAATTTCAAAAGGGGCCTTGCCCGAACTTGCTTGAAAACTGTTGTTGTAGGAGAATTCAGCATAAGGAAGACAATCCTCCCACTTCATGCCGAAGGAGATCACACAAGCCCTGAGCATATCTTCAAGAATCTGGTTGACACGCTCGACTTGACCGCTTGTTTGACGATGGAAAGCTGTGCTGAAGCGGATGTTAGTGCCCATGGCCTTCTGAAAAGAATCCCAAAACTTCGAGGTAAAGATGCTGCCACGGTCTGAAGAGATCACTTGAGGAATACCGTGCAGAGAGACAATACGCGAGGTATAGAGTTCCGCCAATTGAGCTGCAGTGATCGACTCTTTGATAGGCAGAAAATGAGCCACTTTGGTGAGTTTGTCGATAAGAACGAATATAGCATCATTGCCACGCTTGGACTTTGGAAACCCATTCACGAAGTCCATTTCAATGTGGTCAAACTTCCATTCTGGAATAGCAAGAGGTTGGAGGAGACCTGCTAGCCTTTGGTGTTTTGCCTTCACTCTTCTGCAGACATCACATTCATTCACGAATTGAGCGATCTCGCGCTTCATTCGAGTCCACCAATAAGCTTGCTTAAGGTCCTGATACATCTTCGTGCTCCCAGGGTGGATGGAGAGGAGAGAATTGTGAGCCTCGTTCATGATCACTTTACGAAGTTCACCTTTGGGTACCAGAATTCAATCCTCGAAGAAGAGTGTCCTTGTCATCAAGGCGGTAGCACTTGTACTTGGACTAACTCTTGGCAATCCCAATCTTCACCTTTTTCACCATAGCATCAAGAAGCTGGGCTTGGCGAATCTGGTCGTCTAAGGTAGGAGAGACTAGAAGGTTGGCGAGGAAACCTTGAGGAACAACTTGCAGATTAAGTTTGCGGAAAGCTTCACAAAGCTCGGGTTGATAAGGCTTAAGAATCAGACTGTTGCAGTGAGCCTTTCTGCTCAAAGCGTCAACAATCACATTGGCCTTGCCTAGAGTATACTCAATACTCGGATTATACTCTTGAATCATTTCGACCCATCGCGTTTGCCTGAGGTTGAGATTAGGCTGAGTGAAGATGTACTTGAGACTCTTGTGATCAGTGAAAATGTCCACTTTTCTTCCCAATAGAAGATGTCTCCAAGTCAAAAGAGCATGCACAACTGCCGCCAACTCGAGATCGTGAGTGGGGTAGTTCTTCTCATTCGGCTTCAACTAGCGAGATGTATAAGCAACAACTTTCTTCTCTTGCATCAATACTGCACCAAGACCTTGGAGAGAGGCATCACAAAAGACCTCGTACGGTTTGGATTCATCAGGCGGAGTCGGAACTGGAGCAGTGATCAATTTCTCTTTCAAAGTGTTGAAAGCAATATCACACTCCGGAGACCAAACTTACTTGATGTGCTTCTGAAGAAGATTTGAGAGAGGCTTTGCGATCTTAGAAAAGTTTTCAACGAATCTTCGGCAATAGTTTGTGAGACCGAGAAAACTGCGGAGTTGCTTCACGTTCTGAGGAGGTTCCCAATTCACAATTGCAGACACCTTCTCAGGATTCACGGCAATGCCCTTGGCAGAGATGATATGACCAAGATAAAGAACCTCATCGAGCCAAAATTCACACTTGGAGAACTTGGCATAGAACTGATGTTCCCTGAGCTTGTCGAGAACCAAACGCAAGTGCTTGACATGATCTTCCTTGTTCTTGGAGAAAACCAGGATGTCGTCGAGGTAGACCAAAACGAAGTCATTGGTGTAGGCGTTGAAGATGAAATTCATCATGCGAGAGAACGTCGGAGGAGCGTTGGCGAGGCCAAAAGACATGACAGTGTATTCATATGAACCAAAGCTTGTTCTGAATGCTGTCTTGGGAATATCTTCTTCATGAATGTGAATCTGGTGATAACCCATACGGAGATCAAGCTTGGAGAATACTTGGGCACCTTTGAGTTGTTCGAACAGCTCATTGATGTTGGGAAGTGGGTATTTGTTCTTGATGGTCTTCTTGTTCACTGGACGGTAATCAACACAAAGTCGGTCCGTTCCATCCTTCTTCTTCACAAAAAGAACACCACAACCCCACGGAGAAGAACTAGGCCGGATGAGACCCATTCTTTCTTGCTCATCGATTTTCTTCTTCAGCTCCTTCAACTCTTCAGGTCCGAGCTTGTAAGGACGCTTGCACACAGGTTCCGTGCCAGGCTCAAGATCAATAACGAATTCAACTGGCCGGTGCAGAGGCATTCCTGGGAGCTCTTCTAGAAAGACGTCTTGATATTCGCAAACGACTGGAATTTGAGAGATGGCATCTAATTCACCCTTCTCATTGAGAGAAAACAGACGAATAGTCTCATCACGAGCGGCAAAGACAATTACATCCTCAGACGAATGAGTCAATTGAATCTGCCTGACTGCACAATCAAGCTGAGCCTTGTGCTTAGAAAGCCAATCCATCCCGAGAATAAGATCAATACCCGAGTCACCGAGAACCGTAGGAGAAGCCAAGAACTTGTAGTCACCCAAAGTGATAGAAACATCCGGAACGATGGAGTTAGCCTGCATGCGCTTACCGGGAGAAACAACTGCTAAAGGACTAGGCAAGACTTGCGAAACCAATTCATGCCTATTTGTAAACGGTCTCGAGAAGAAGCAATGCGATGCACCAGTGTCAAAAAGAACTTTTGCAGGAATATCAGTAACAGGAAGGTTACCCATGATCACATCTGACGAGTCCTCTGCCTGAGCTGCATTCATCAAATTGACCTTGGCATTCTTGGGGTTATTCTTGACCATAGCTGTACTTGCCGATCTGACAGGAGGAGGAGGAGGAAGACGCCTCTGGTTGAAACACTTGTTGGCATAGTGACCCTTCTGTTGGCACCTGTTGCACGTGACCTCTGAAAGCGGACGGTGATACGGAGCACTCGATCTTGGAGCTTGAGACGAAGTCTTGTTCTGAAAGCCAGGGTTGGGTGGGTGGGAAGAACCACTGCCACCTTTGCTCTTCTGCTGATACGGCTGACGAAAAGAGGAGGTGGAAGCCAAAACTTCTGCTGCTTGGCTACTTGAGTAGAGGAAGAAGGAGTAACATCCCTGACTCGCTTCTTGGAAGCATCACACCTCAACTGAGCAGCCTCTTGCTTCAGTGCCATGTTGTAGAACTCATCGTACCTCAAGGGCTCAAAGAGAACAAGAGCTAGCTGAATTTCTTCTCTGAGACCACCCCTGAACTGATATATCATGCTCTTCTCATCAGGGACATCCTGCTTGGCAAAGCGGGCGAGCTTCTGGAACAACTTGTTGTAGTCATAGACAGACAAAGAGCCTTGCTTCAGATTGCGGAATTCCTCACGCTTGCTTTCAACCACGCTCTGCGGAATATGATGAGCTCGGAAATCTCGACGGAAATCATCCCAAGTGATAACACGTCCACCTCTGGAGTCCTTGTACTACTGGAACCATTCTGCAGCTTGATCTTTGAGTTGAAAGGAAGCAAACTTAACAAAGTCCTCAGGCCTGACGTTACTGCACTCGAAATGCTTGCACAGATCCACAAGCCAATCGTCAGCATCGGTTGCCTCAACACAATTGCTGAAAGTCTTTGGCCCGTTAGCAAGGAACTGGTTGAGTGTAGCAAAGTGACTCTGATTGCTGCCTTGATTCCCTTGACTGCCTTGATTGCGCTCTTGAAGAATTTGCATGATCAGCTGTGTGTTTGCATTGGTTGCGGCCATCACAGCTTGCCATGCCTCTGGAGGAGGTGGAGGTGGTGGCGGATCAGGATTCGGAGTCGTGCGCATTGGAGGAGCCATCCTGAAGAGGGTGACCACCATTAGCACATTGACGGATAAATATTGAAGCTGAATACAAGGGAATGAAAATTGCAACATATAGTCGTCACATCCGAACAAAATGAACGAATGCATTCCACTTGAAATGGTCACATATCCATAAATTGAGAAGCCACGTAGAATTAAGGTAGAAGAATTAAATCAACAAGGTACAGCTCAAGAATGAATAATCGGTAAGAAATCCCAATCTCAAATCAATATCCGTGGAAGAAGAACTAGAGCTACGAGAATTCCCACCTATGAAACTCCCGAAACTTTCCGGTTATGCAATCAGGTGTTGGGGATACACGGGAAGCATAATATCTCACCCAAACTAGCAAATCCTACATCCAGCTGTATCCATCCTTCAACACATAACCAAGAAACCTTCGGAAACCATCTACCTCAACCTTCGAAAAGCATACGTTATGCAAGTTATGGCGATACTCCCGAACTCCCGCCCCAGTACTGGGTGGCATCGAGGTTATCTCACCAACGAACTGCATAAAAGAGATTTTCGATGTCGGCGTACTAGACTCAGGTATTCCAGAACTGCAATGATAAAATTATGATGACAACACCTCAGAGCTCAACTCCCCGGGACACTTCCACTAAACCCCTGACAGGAGGCACCAAGACAATGTTCTCATCATAAAACCATCAGAACGATTCCAAGATACCCGCGTGATCCTAAATTTTTTTAGTGAAATTTGAGAAGAGAAGAGTCAAAACTCTACGTCAGGATGCCTTACCAGAGCGATGAGGAGACTGGGAAGTAAAAAGAATTCCTAAACTCTCCGATATATAATTCCTAAAGACTCAAAACATTTTTCTAGACACAACTCGGCTGCTAAAACGATCAAGCAATGGGGCTCCTAAGGTCGGGGAAGGATCTGATACCAACTTGTAACACCCTCGATGCGACTATAGCTCCCACGTGTCGAGGCACGACTTAGAGACATAATCGCATTGAAGGCATAAGTTGCAAGTTAGGCAATCTTCACAACATCCCATGTAATATGGTAATAAAAGGGAGATAACATAGTTGGCTTACACTCGCCACGTCAATCAAGTACATAAATAACATTGCTTCATCCATACACTCAAGGCCCGACTACGGTGCCAAAATAAAAGAGAACCCAACATGCGACAACGGTCCCAATCACCCCCAACTGGGCACCACTACTGATCATCGGGAAAGGAAACGTAGTATCGTTGAGAGTCTTCGTCGAACTCCCACTTGAGCTCATACGCGTCTCCTGGAGCGGAATCATCAGGCCCTGCATCTGGTGTAATAGTAATCTATGAGCCACAAGGACTCAACAATCTCGCACCCTCGCGATCAAGACTATTTAAGCTTATAGGTATGGCAAGGTAAAATAAGAGTGGAGCTGCAGCAAGCGACTAGCAAGTATGGTGGCTAACTTATTCACAAAAGAGAGCGAGAAGAGGAGGCAAAGCACGAGCGAGAAACTAGAGAGCAACCTACGCAAACATTACTCCAACACCGTGTCCACTTCCCGGACTCCGCCGAGAAGGGGCCATCACGGTAACACACATAGTTGATTCATTTTAGTTAAGTTAAGGTTCAAGTTATCTACAACCGGACATTAACAAATTCCCATCTGCCCATAACCGCGGGCATGGCTTTCGAAAGTTCAATCCCTGCAGGGGAGTCCCAACTTAGCCCATGACAAGCTCTCACGGTCAACGAAGGAATAGACCTCCTCCCAAGACGTTCCGATCAGACTCGGTATCTCGGTAACTCAAGACACTTCGACAGGTTAAAACTAGACCAGCAACACCGCCCGAATGTGCCGACAAATCCCGATAGGAGCTGCACATATCTCTTTCTCAGGGCACATTCAGATTGTCCTAGGTACGAGTAGGCCAGCCCAGAGTTGCCCCTGGTGGCCACCGGTAGCTGACAGGTGGACCAACACTCAGAGGAGCACTGGCCTGGGGGGGGGGGGGTAAACAAAGATGACCCTTGAGTCTGCAGAACCCAAGGGAAAGAAAAGGCTAGGTGGCAAATGGTAAAACCAAGGTTGGGCATTGCTGGAAAAGCTTTAATCAAGACGAAATATCAAGGGGTTCCCATTATAACCCAACCGCGTAAGGAACGCAAAATCCGGGAACATAACACCGATATGACGGAAACTAGGACGGCAATAGTGGAACAAAACACTAGGCGAGAGGCCGAGCCTTCCACCCTTTACCAAGTATATAGATGCATTAAGATAACATAGCAATATAATGATATCCCAACAAGTAAATAAAAGATGTTCCAACATGGAACGGCCTCCAATCTTCACCTGCAACTAGCAACGCTATAAGAGGGGCTGAGCAAAGCGGTAACATAGCCAATCAACGGTTTGCTAGGACAAGGTGGGTTAGAGGTTTAACATGGCAATTTGGGAGGCTTGCAATCAAGTGGTAGGCATCGTAGCAATGGCATAGCAAAAGAGCGAGCAAACTAGCATAGCAAAGATAGTAGTGATTTCGAGGGTATGATCATCTTGCCTCCACAGTTGTCAGAGTTGACTGGATCCTCAAAAGCAAACTCAACGGGCTCCTCGTTAGCAAACTCGTCTCCCGGCTCTACCCAAACAAGACAAACAAGCAACAAGGACACAATCAACCACGTGCAAACTCCAACAACACAATGCAAATATGATATGCTATGCGGGATGCGATGCGGGATGCAAAATGCAAGATATGACAGGAAATGCATGAACCTGGCCTCAACTTGGAAATCTAAGTGTGCCACTGGAAAGATGAGTTGAAATCGCTTGAAAACGATATAAAGAACGCCGGAATTGGAGTTACGGTTTGGAAATGGCAAGCGTTTCAAAAATGACACCGGTCTGCGATTTACAACAAGTAGGCATCTAAATGCAATGAAAATAACGTGCTACAGCAACCAAACATGACAACAAAATAGATGGAAGGATGCACACAAGATGCTTAACAAAAGTCTAGCACTGAGCTACGGCCAATTCATCCATTAACAGGTTCAAACAAGCATGGCAAAAACGCAAATGGTTAAACAGATCTCAGACTTAGTGAAATTAACACTTGTCTGGAATTTCAGATCATATAGCCCACTTCGGAGCAACAAAACAATATGCTACAAGACCTGAACATGACAAAGAAAGACATGGCATGGAGCTACTCAACAAGCTTAACAAAAGTCCCTTAGTGACCTTGAGCCAAAAGGGATCACAAAATATACTAACAAGCACACGAACATAGCAAAAACATAATCAGTTTCCAAACTTAGTGAAAACTGGGACATGCTGAAACATAGCTCACGAAGGCATGTTTACGAGCTCGATGCACTCACTACGGTGCAAGTCATGGCAAGACAAGCATACATCCATAAAGAAGGCACAAAATACAAGCTAGAAATGGCAAGAACAATGACATAGCATGCATGGATCAACTACAATAACATCGGCAAAATCGCAAACAAGTTGATGATCTGCCCAGATTCATAACGAAGCAAAAGTAGAGCTCGATTGACTCAAGCTAGGGTGCCCCATAATTGCAAACAAAGACATGGATGGATATAGCACTACAAGTTTAACAAAACTCCCTTACTGATCATCCCCAAAAGAGGCACGGATCACTAGGAAACAACACGAACATATGGCATCGTGAACTAAACAATCCCAGGACTTAGTGAAATCTCTAAGTCCCTGAAAATAGAATTAGCAAGTGCACCTCTTTGCAAGCTTGCACAAGTCACCACACACATCCTAAAAATACATGGGTTGCACCTCTGGAAAGATGACAAGACCCTTAACAAAACATATGAAGAACTCACGGGCATAGCAAGCACACAATAATCATGGCAAAAATGACAAAAGTGCTAAACGGAGTAACAGATCTGACAATTAACTCAAGTAGCCCTCTTCTAACAGCATTTCGGGCATCAAGATGAGCTCAAATGAAAATGATGTACTCTCTGAGATGAACATTTTGATATGCTATATGCCCAAATCGAAGCTACGGATGCAAAGTTATGGAGCCGCGAACATGAGAATATGGATCAAGAATTCTGGGACTTAGAAATAAAAACACCTCGCGGGATCTAGGGTTACTGTAGCTGCGAACCGGATCCAGATCGGGCGCGCCTCTCGAGGAACCCGGCGGGGTACTGTAGCTCCTGCGAGGCCGGCTCGTCGCCGGCGAGACGAGGGAGAGGCGAGGCCGGGCGGCGCGGCCGGGAGGCGCGGGCAGCGCGACGGGGCGGCGGCCGGCGACGCGTCGGGCGGCGGGGCGGCGCTGCGGAGCGTCAGGCGGAGAGGCGGCGGCGGCCGGGCGGCGAGCAGCGGCGGGGAGCGGCCGG
>NC_057794.1:368076941-368081374 GCF_018294505.1 Triticum aestivum
GGTCGGAGGAGGAGAGGGGCTAGGGTTTCGTCCGTGATTCGAATGGGGGGATATATATATATATATATATATATATATAGGCATAGAGGGAGCTAGGAGAGTCTAAATGAGGTGCGGTTTTCGGCCACGCGATGGTGATCGAACGCTCTAGAGCGTGGAGCAGAGTTTGGTGGGTTTTGGGCCAAATTGGAGGGGTGTTGGGCTGCAACACACACAAGGCCTTTTCGGTCCCTCGGTTAACCGTTGGAGTACTAAACGAAGTCCAAATGGTATGAAACTTGACAGGCGGCCTACCGGTAGTAAACCAAGGCCGCTTGGCAAGTCTCGGTCCAATCCGGAAATGTTTAATCCCCACACATGAAAGAAAGCTAGAAATGACCACCGGAGAAGAACGAAGCGCCGGAATGCAAAACGGACAACGGGGAAAATGCTCGAATGCATGAGACGAACACGTATGCAAATGCAATGCACATGATGACATGATATGATATGCATGACAATGACAAAAACACACGGAGACAAAACCCGAACCCAAGGAAATAAATATAACTTAACGCCGGAAACGGCAAGAGTTGGAGTACAAATAAGGAAAGTTACATCCGGGGTGTTACACTGACCACGGGCCTGAGGCCCTTGTCTGTCTTCCTGGGCTTTAGCACTCTTGAACTACTGATGAAGTTGACCCGGCCCAGATAGGCCGGTTTACGCCCAACAGTAATATCCCCAACAGGCTATAAGTTCTCTGCCACACACTTCTGGCCTTACTAAGTTGACGCTTCCCCTAAAAAAACTGAGTTGACGCGTATGCAAGGCTTTGTCATCTTATAGTCAACACATGGTTCTAGCAGCAGTCGCCATTGCATGTCCATCCAACGGATGCCGTGCTTCTTCTTCAATCTCGGATATTCTAGCTTCACCCGCCCAAAAAATGATTCCTCCCCCTGACATCTGGGGCGCACCGTTTCAGAAGCTGACCTGTGGGCCTACTAAGTTGACGTACCAAGGGCTTTGTCAACTTAGTCAATATAAACGATTCTAACTGCAGTGATCGTACGATGTCCATCCAATGGCCGTAGTGCTTCTTCAACCTCTGGTCTTCTTGCTCCAGCCACCCAAAGCAGCGCCGGTCATGCTGCCTGCTCCTGCGTCCCTTGGCCGGCTGTGCTGCCGTGGAGGCCTCACCGCCCCCTACTATTCCCATTGCTGGCCAGGCCCTGCGGCGACGACAGCCTCACACCGCAGCTGAATGAGTGAACCCTCATACTCCTCTCCGCGTGGGCATCCACTGCCGCGTCTTCACCGGCTCCGCGTCGTCCCCTTCCTAGGCCTCGCCATCGTCCACCGCCCTGGTGCTCTCAGCGCGGCGTGGTCAACATGGAAGGAACGACTTCCATCGGACATGGACTGTACATGGAGAAGCTGATAGCTGGGTCCACGGCGGCAGCAAGGAAGTGCCTCCTTATTACGCAGAAAATAATGATTCCTCCACCTGACAGCAGGGACCCATCGGATAGGCCACCAGTATTTTGCGAAAAAATTGTTTCCCCCTGACTGCTGGGACCCACCGGACGAGCCACCGTATTTCGTGAAAAAAACGTTCCCCCCGCTGTCAGCTTGGACCCACCGAAAGTGCCTCCTTTTTATGCACAAAAAAAATGAATACTCCCCCGGCTAGCTGGGACCCACCTTGCTGGGAGGCTGACTTGTGGGCCTAATAA
Source organism: Triticum aestivum (assembly GCF_018294505.1). Classification (NCBI taxonomy): domain Eukaryota; kingdom Viridiplantae; phylum Streptophyta; class Magnoliopsida; order Poales; family Poaceae; genus Triticum; species Triticum aestivum. The sequence continues at coordinate 368,078,660 of NC_057794.1, forward strand.
GTTGACAGGGACGAAGGGCTTTGTCAACTTAGTCAATATGAACGATTCTAGCTCCAGTGACCGTACGATGTCCATCCAATGGCCGTAGTGCTTCTTCAACCTCTGGTCTTCTTGCTCCAGCCGCCCAAAGCAGCACCGGTCGTGCCGCATGCTCTTGCCTCCCGTGGCCGGCTGTGCTGCCACAGAGGCCTCACCGCCCCCTACTATTCCCACTGCTGGCCAGGCCCTGCGACGACGGCAGCCTCACACCGCAGCTGAACCAGTGAACCCTCGTAGTCCTCTCCGCACGGGCTTCCACTGCTGCATCGTCCCCTTCCTAGGCCTCTCCGTTGTCCACCGCCGTGGTGCTCTCCGCGCGGCGTGGTCAACGTGGTCAAGGAACGACTTCCATCGGAAGATTACTATACGTGGATAGGCTGACAGCTGGGTCCACGGCCACAACACAGTTTTTTTGTGATTTGCCAAGTAAGTCGCTTTGTCAGGCCTGTTAGGCTGCAAATCTTTCAAGACGAGGAGAGATTTCATTCGGCTGGCCAAGAAAATTGCCCATCAGTAATGAGAAATGGGTTGTACATTTTTAAAACACATCAAACCGACAATTAGTTTCGAATATCTTTTTTTTCATTTCAAGATTTTAAATTACATTAATTTTTATGCGCGGAGAATTTGTTGGATTTTATATTGATATACATTTATTTTTAAAGTCAGTTTGAATGTGAGTCGAAATTTCGGGATTAAAAACAGTTCGGACCGCACCGAAATATGCAAAATTTCGTATAATTTTTTAACTGTTGCCACAATATGGGCTGTAATGCTAACAAAAAGAATATGGGCTCCAAAAAAACCTTAAGAATTAGCTAATGGGCTGTAAATTATTAGAAATAATGGCAGATGGGCTCTATGCTGTTTTCCATAGATTTGAGGCTTTCCTAAAAAAGGTTGACGCACAAGCACTGACTGTTGGATGTCCATCCAACGGCCGTCGTGCTTCTTCAATCTTTGCTCTTCCTGCTCCAGCCGCTCAAACAAGCGCCAGCGGGACTGCCTGCTCCCTCCTCCTCGCGTCCGGCTGTGCTGTCGCATAGGCCTCACCGCCCGACCATACTCCCATCGCTGGCCTAGTCATCCCTCTACTCACCCACACCTGCTGTTATTCTCCGGCGACGGCAGATGAACCAATAAACCCTCATACAGTCGTACTCCCCTCCGCGTGGGAAACAACTGCCAAGTCTTCCTTGCCTCCGTGTCGTCCCCTTCCTAGGCCACGCCATCGTCCACCGCCCTGGTGCTCTCGGCGCAGCGTGGTCAACGTGGTCAAGGAACAACTTCCATCGAACGTGGACTATACATGGAGAGGCTGACAGCTGGGTCCACGGCCGCAGCAAGGAAGTGCCTCCTTGTTACAAGGAAAATAATGATTCCTCCACCTGACAGCTGGGACCCACCGGACGGGCCACTGTATTTCACGAAAAAAACGTTTCCCCCCTGACTGCCGGGACCCACCAGCTACATCTTCGCACGCAAGGAAGTGCGTCCGGGCAAAAAAAACGATTCGCCCCCTGATTGCTGGGACCCACCAGCTACATCTTCGCAGGCAAGGAAGTGCTTGACAGTCGGGACCCACCCGGTCGAAGCGTACATAGCGTTGTCATTCTGGTCGCGAACGTGTACGTACATACTGGTCGATGTAGAGGCGCGCACGTGTCGTAGTAGAGGCGCGCACGTGTCATAGTAGAGGCACGCACGTAGCATGTACATGTACGTACAGCGGCCAGGGTGCAAGAAAGAAAATATGGCCACGTATGTGTACATACGGGCGGGGTCTCGAACGCCTACTCGTGCATACGTATGGCCAAGGCTCGTGTACATTGCTGGGTCGGAACAGAGAAACAACATCGTCGTCGTGTTCATGGGGAGGCAACGGAATGCTCGTGTTCATGGGGAGGCAACGGAACGTGTGGGAGCCAAACGACTGGGTCGGAACGGAATGTGTGGTCGTGTTCATCAGGAGGGTTTGGACAGAACAGGCGATGGAAACGAGGCCTGGCATACCGTACAACAGAGGAAACGGACCTCCCACGTTCGGAACGGGGTCCTGTTGATCGGGAGGGGTGTGGCGTACCGCGAAACGGAGGAAACGGACCTCCTACGGTCCAAACGAGGGTCCTGTTGATCGGGAGGGGTGTGGCGTACCGCAAAACGGACGAAACGGACTTGTGTTGGAGCGCTACGGTCGAAACGGGGGTCCTGTTCATCGGGAGGGGTGTGGCGTACCGCAAAACAGGACTCCACGGGATACTGTTCGTCTCCACCGTCGACCCCCTCCAGCCTCCACAAGCTACTGTTCATCCACCGTCGACCTCCTCCAGCCTCCACCTGTGACTGTTCATCCACGGGCTCCTGTGCATCTAGCCTCCACCGCGCGCTACTCCATCGACTACTGTTCAACCAGCCCTCTCCACGGGCTCCTGTTCAACCACCCCTCCACGGGCTACTGTTCATCCTGCCCTCCACCGTCTACTGTTCATCCTGCCCTCCGCCGTCTACTGTTCATCCTGCCCTCCACCGTCTACTGTTCATCCTGCCCTCCACGGGGTGGTCCTGTTCATCCAGCCCTCCACGGGGTCCTGTTCATCCAGCCCCAACCGGCTCGATCGATCGGGGTCCTGTTCATCCAGAGGCAACACCACGGGGTCTTGTTCATCCACCCCCACT
>NC_057794.1:368081715-368146064 GCF_018294505.1 Triticum aestivum
AGAGGCAGCATCGATCGGCTTTAGTTAGCAGCAGTAGCGAAGGAATCGCTCGATCGGGTTCAGTTAACAGCCATCGATCGATCGCCCGGGTTCAGTAACGCATAGCCTGCAGTGCAATCACTCGGGTTCAGTTAGAGCCCAACGCCTTGCTCGGGTTCAGTTAGAGCCAACGCCTCGCACACGCGCGCGTACGTGTACGAGAGAAACGCGCATCGCTCGGCCCCGACCTCCCACCGTAACCGGGAACTCCCTGAAATTTTCCTTCCCCCCGCTTCTACCACAATTTTTTCCGTCATGGACGACCCAAAGAATGTCATGCAGCTGTGTCTCCGGCCCGCCCAGGACGAAAAGCCCATTTTCTGTCATAGAAGTAGGAGCCCACCACATCTATGATGATACCGGGTTTTGTCACAATTATCGTCCTAGAAGTGTCATATGTATGACAGAATTTTTTTTCGTTCGGCCCAAAATGTCATGGATGTGTCTTTTTTGTAGGGGTTTTTATCAGTTATGCCACCAGTTTTTTGTAGTGCTTGCAGCGACATGAGACTTGCATATTTGATGTGATCTCAACTTGAATAATGTAGCCCCCAAGTGCTGGGTCGTAAGCCTGCAGCGACTCGCGACTATTCCTTCCATTGTAGAATAAATCATATCCATTGATGAAATAATAGCCATTGCACTAAAAGTGACTTTGAAAACCTCAATCATTATACTGGTTATTGATAACCATAAAAATCCAGCCATGTTGGCCATTAAAGATTTGAATAATATAACCCAATGATTTATAAGCGCCTAATTCCAATGGCACAATCCGAATATATACTGGCGACTTATAGTCGAAAGCCAGGCCGGGTTAATAGACACCAGATGTTATCTTATCTCATATTGGCGACTTGTAGTCGAAAACCAGACTGGGTCAATAAACACCGGATTGTAGCTGATCGTATGCTGACAACTTATAGTTGAAAGCCAAGCTGGGTCAATAAACACTGGATGAGTATAATCTTCATCAAAAGAAACTGCCAAAAGAAAGATTTCAGAAGAAAACGTGCAAAAAGGCAAGGCTTTTCATGGGCTGCTAGGCCACTGAGTTAAACCATTTTGCAAAGCCTTATAAGATGAACCTCACATTAACCAATCGTCATTTTTACTATGACAAGTTCAGGGTCTTTATAAGATTGACTTGTCAAACATTCGACGGGTCTTACCAGGATTACCTGGGCGGAGTGGCTTACTTAAAAAAGGCAGGATAACCCGAGGTTTTAGATGAATACACCTGGCTTCCAAGCCTGGCTTTTATAGCATATTACAAGGTTATAGACTCTTTGTTCTTGTAGAAGCAAAGAGCCCCCGAGCAATATTTTGAGATGTGCTCAATGGGTGCCTATGTTTGAGCTGTGCTTTTGCAACACTCTCTTTGGCCCCTTTTGACTTTGGGTAACAAGCCCCCAAGTTTTTTTGTAAACATGGCATATAAGCCGGATCAAAGGGTAATCATAGCTCAATAAACCGGAAACCCCCAAGTGATATATTTTTGAGTTGTGCTCGCCGGGTGTATATGTTTGAGTTATGATGTGCAACAAACTCTCTTTGGTCCCTTTAATTTTTCCTGAGAACTCGAACTTGCGAGAGATTATTCTTTTGAACCGGAAATTCTAAAACCGGATATTGAGAGCTTCAAAGCTTTGTGAGGGACATCTTTCCCTTGGGCCGGATTTTAAACCAGAATCCTTCTTTTTAAGCCGGAAATTTTCTGACGGCCTTTAAATTTGCACCAATATGGCGGTTTAGGGTCCTGCATTAGATAACTTTGCAAGCTGGAGTAATTTCTTGTTTAAAGAAAGCAATATATAATATAAAAATATATTGGATGGATTTCACCTGATACACCAGGCCAGTTGTTATCCACCGCAGAGTTGATGATCGCCATGGTGAAGCGGAAATCAATCATGGGTGAGTCCACCGTCGGAGCAGATAGATGAGTCGGCCGCGATATTATAGGCCGGTGCAGACGGGTAAGTTGCCCTCCACGTTGTAAACCAATGCGGACGCGTGAACTGGCCGTTCGTTCATTAGGTAATGTGACACAGAGGAAAACGCCATTGTAGAACATTGCCAGTGCGTGCTTTATACCCGCAGTATAACAATAATTTTACCTGTATATAAAAACACCAATAGGGCAGTGTAATGGTGCTCAGAGGAATAAAAATGTACTGATAAAATATATAGAAAGGATAGCACCTGATATTTTTTTCGGATGAACGCGGACGGTGGCCTCCCCCCTTCTTTTTTTATCCTTACATAGGTCAGAGAGGTGCCATCCACGGGCGGCTCAGGAGGCCGTGGTTGACCCATCTTCCGAAGCTAGCTAGTAGCGAGTCAGTCAACTTGATTGACCAATTTCACTTAACCACACCATTCCTCTTCTTGTAGACAACATCATATCCCAATTTTTTAAGATGATTTCCATGTGACGAAACATCTGTATGACATCCCTTTTCGTCGAGCATAAACCCTGACAACTTTGGGCGGTAACCTGGCATAGTACCATTGTTTTGCTCCACCACCCGTGCCCATATACATTGGACTATAAACTGCCGAGCCTTTGTAATCTACAGGGGAAAACCACCCGGCCACCGAGTTATCATCACTGCCAGTGCTGCTTTTCTTTTCTGTTCTCCAATTAGTACAAGTGCACGTGAGGAAACAGGGCCAGTTCGCGGCAAGGGAGCATCCTGCAGGTGCGTAGGTAGCCGAGTCGGTGCTTAGCCGCGGCGGAACTGATGCTTCACGGAGACAAGCGGGTTAGACATCAGCAACGGGTACCAAACCCAGAACACAGCAACACCATCCTCTGGCGCCCTACGCTCCTCCTCCTCCGCTGAAGCCCTCCACGGCAACACCGGCAATCTTCAGCTAACACTGCCACTACTTTTGTCGATACGGCTCGGCGGCGGTTCATGGTGGTTGGCAGTGGCTCGAGGTGGAGGAGTTCCACAGCGGGCGGCTCAAACACGCGCGGGCGTGGCCGCGGTAGGATGAGCATGAGACAGCTCGGAAGCAGGGCCGACCTTGTGGCTGGGACGGAGGCGCTCAGGTCGCGCCGCAATACGGGAGCAGCAGGAGAAGCACAAGACAGCATGGCGGTTTGTCAACAAGGGCCATAGCAGCTCGGCGCCCGACAGCGGCCCGCATGTGTGTTGAGCCAGTCCTCGGTTGACTCAAGGGTGCGGCGGCTCAGCGCAACTTCAGAGCCACAGGTGAGGCCACTGGGCGATTTAGGGATTCATCGGCGAGTCAGGCGATGGAAACGGCGACTTGATACCACATGGCACGGCGGTTTAGAGGCAAGGCCGAGCTGGGCTCACCAGAGCCGGCCTGGGGGCACCTTAATCTGGCACGTGGACGACTGTGCAGAGGCTCACAACGGCGGTTCAGAAGGAGAAACCAAAGCGGAAGCGGCGATTCGAAGACGGTAGTTGGTGGTGACTAGGAGCGGCCGTTGAGGCGATACGGCTCGGCACGGGCCGCAGTAACGGAGCTCGTGGCTGTAGAGACGGAGGCGGTGACTCGGCGCGAGCTCGCGACGGGAGCAGCCACCTGCAGACACGGCGACAGCAACCAGCGGCTCGGGCACAAAGCTGAATGATGGGCAACCTGAGGACGGCGACGGCTCGCGATGACAGGGCCGGTTCAACCCGGCGGGTCGATGAGATACGGCCGCAGTAGAGGTGAGCTGATGGAGGCAACCAGCTCGAAGGCGGTCAGCGGAGGTGACTTGAAGATTGTGGAGGCGACTCATAATCGAGGTGACGCCGGTGGTTTGATCCGGCCACGGTAAAGGAGGCCCCAGGCGCAACTGCGGAGGACGACCGACGACTCGCGACGACAGGGCTGGTTCAATCCGGCTGGTCAGCAAGGCGAAGGCGAAGGCGAGGCCGCTCAGCAATGATCCGGTGGTGACTTGGTGGCTGCACCACGGGGGAGCTGCGGCGATGTTGGCAGGTCAACGGGTGAAAGTACTCACACAATATAATGATGCGGGATCAGCCGGCATAGAGCGAGGAAGAGCCGGCCACGGCAGAACAGCAACAACAACAGCAGGCGGGTTATGGCAAAGCGGTAACGAGCGATGCCGACTCACGGCGTCCTCGGCGACTCAAGGCCGCTATGGTATGGCGGCTCATTCTCTGGAGCATCAGAGGTGGCGATTTGAGGCGTGTTTGTTGACCCGGCGGCGGTGGTTTGCCAGCAATGTGGTTGGCTGTTTTAGCAGCGCCTCGGCAGTCCCGTGATTGAGGGATGACATCTGGTGTAGGCGGCTGATATAATGGCCATGGACTCCAAGTCCGGGTCGTTGGTTGCATCCGAGTGGAGTTATCGTAAGGGCATTGGCGCATAGGCAGCGGCTCTGCCGCGGGCGGCTCGCGGGCAAGGCGTGCTGGCGCGGCCGCGGAACAAGCAGACGTTCGAGCAGGCGAAGGCGATGGTGGCTCGAGCTCGACCAAGGCTGGCCAAGGCGGACGATGGAGCGGGCGAAGGCGATGGCCGCTCGGAGCGGCAGAGTGAGGTAGGCAGTTGCCGCGACTTCACACGAGTCGAGACTGCGGGAGTGGCAACTTGGCACGAGGCGGGTCGTACGGCGGCGGTTTGCCGCAAAGGCCACGCAAGGCAGGGGCGAGTTAGGGCAAAGCTTGCGGCGTCGGTAGGTGTAGCAGCGCAGTCGAATCACGCCGAGGTACAGGCTGACGCGATGGAGGCGACGGCGGTTTAGCAGCGGAGACGGCTCGGAGAGCCCCGATGAATCCGCAGTGGAAGGGTGGATCCGTGACACTCCGGTGGTAGGCGGAGCAAAAGAGGCCGCGGGGGTGAGAAAATGGGTCAACGCTGCATCCACTTCCGGATCGTGATTAATTTGCTTCCTCCTTTTTTAAACTTCCCGTGTAAATCCAAATCAAGGGTTGTTGCTCGTGTCTTTTTGTTGCCAGGTCAGCGAAGGCGTTGGTGACTCGGCGGGTAAGTTGGAACGGTTCAAAAAAAATCATGGTGGCGACCCGGATCCGGCAAGACGGGTCAACCCTGGTGGATTTGACCCCTCGTCTAGGTCGTAGTCTTCTTTTCTTCTCTTCTTGTGCTATTCCGGCGGTTTGACAATTTTCCCGGTGCTGTTGGCGTTCTGGAACGGGGGTCTTCAGACTTGCCTGCCTGCGGCCTGCGGCGTGGCTCAAGTGGGGGCCCAGCGCAGCCTGTCGTGGAATTGTCACGATAGATGTCCTTAGTGTCAGGACTTAGTCGCGAGGCCAACGCATCTATGTGGTAGTTTAAGAGGGGGTTGAGCGGGACGAGAGACGCGATGTTTTACCCAGATTCGGCCCCTCACGATGGAGGTAAAAGCCTACATCCTGCTTCATTGATATTGATGATCATGATCACGGTTACAAGAGTGCTCTATCTTGAGAGCTATTGTCTAAACCTAACTTGTCCAACTTGTGGAACTTGTCCCTCTTCTCCCCTTTTGGGGAGCCCTGCCCCTCCTTATATATGTTGAAGGGGCGGGTTACATGTGGAGTCCTATTAGGATTAGGACTAGTCTATCTTAATACAAACTGGATACAAATCCAGGTCTTAACTCCTTGTAAGATAAATGTTCCTCATGCCTTTCCTATTAAACCGGCCCATCATTAACCTAAACCGGCCTGCTGGGCCTTGGGCCTTGTCATCCATCTGGAATACGCGTCGGGTCACCAATGAGTATTCAGGCTCGTGAATCGTCATACCAGTGAACCGCCAGACACGTAAACCGCCAATCCTTTGGTGGTTTAGCAATGAAACGCCTAGTCCGGCCAGGTTATAGTTCCGGCCGGTTTACGCCGCGGGGTATATCCCCGACATTAGCCCCCAAGTTTAGCTTGGATTTATCCATGGTAAACTTATGCTGCAAAATAAACACAAGAACAAATTTGACAGGTTATGCTCCGGGTTAAGAATTTTTGTAAACTGGTACCTGATTATTCTTAAGTCCTTGTTATTTCCTCCTTCTGAGAAATCCGGGTCAATAGACCAGCTTCATAATCAATTTACCGACCTTGGTTTGTCACCGAGAAATATCGTGAAGAATAACTCCTTTGACTCAGCTCCCAAAGCGCCGGTTTAAGAAACATGGGTCTGAAAATACTTATCTGATATTCAACCGGTTTGAAGATGTAAAACTTGCCGGTTTAATATTACCAAAATAGCCGGTTTATAAATATTGATGGCGCCGGGTCATAATTGTTGTCGACACCGGGTCATGTAATTGATCTTCCTGATTTGCTCAAAACTGATAAAATGAAGATGTTCCTCCTTTATATGCATAATACCTATAGCCCCCAAGTCTTAAGAGGAGAACATAGTGATAACTTAAGACTTGCTCCAATAAGTGTTTCAACCTTGAAGAAATCCGATTAGTTCATCTTAATCATATAAACCGAATACTCCATATATGTAGCCCCCAAGTGCCGGGTTGTCATGCTTGCAGCAACCTGGGACTTGTAATTTCCCGATGCTCATAAAAAACTTCAACCAGTGTAGCCCCCAAGGGCCGGGTCATTATGTAAAGAGTGAGCAGGGACTTTGAAAATATGATCATGTAGACTTTAACAGCAATGTGTAGCCTCCAAGGGCCGGCTCAGTAAGATAATATTGAGCTGGGACTTTATATATACTTCATTGAGAATAACATTATATTATGTAACTCCCATCATGGGGCTTGAACCCACGTCCACAAGGTTAAGAGCTTTGTGCTTTACCAACTGAGCAATGGATCCTTCAATATTATGGACGAAAACTTGTGTACCTTGGATTGTTGACAGGAGCAATTGGTAGCCCCCAAGGGCCGGCTCATGATAATATGATGAGTCGGATCTTCAATAAGACTAGTAAAAATGACTTTGTATTAGCCCCCAAGTGTCATGGTGCATGCTTGCAGCGACATGAGACTTGCATGTAATCTCAATTTGAATAATGTAGCCCCCAAGTGTCGGGTTGTAAGCCTGCAACGACTCGGGACTATTCCTTCCATTGTAGAATAAATCATATCCTTTGATAAAATAATAGCCATTGCGCTAAAGCGACTTTGAAAACTCAATAATACCGGTTATTAATAACCATAAAAATCCAGCCATGTTGGCTATTCAAGATAATATAATCCGGTATGAAAACCTTATTCATTCAATATCATAGTGAAAACTCAGCCCAGTTTGGCTATTTGAATAATATAACCCAATGATTTATAAGCGCATGATTCCAATGGCGCAATCCAAATATATATATACTGGCGACTTATAGTCCAAAGCCAGGCCGGTTTAACAAACCTGTTTCTGCATACAACAAGTTTAAAGTGTGCTGGCGGTTTACCGCCGGACGGGTCATAACGCCCAACATATAACCCGTGTTTATAACCAAGGCTGCACTTAAGAATAATCAAATATGAAATAGATCACACCTGTGACATTGAATCACATTGTTGGTTTTACCAACTTTTTGTAGTAAAGGTGATAACCCCAATCTTGAGTACTGATAAATCCTTCCATATTGTGCTGGTTTATGATAAAACCGTACCGGGTTGTGATAAACACCGGTTTAACCACATATAATACTGGCGACTCGTAGTCAAACTAGACCGGGCTGATAGTCCTCGAATTATAACTTGATCGTGTATTGACAACTTGTAGTTGAAAACCGAGCCGGGTTGATAAACACCGGTTTACTCCATAATAGGATGGTAACAGAAAATCAAACCGGGCAGATAGCCTCCGGATTAAGATGGACCGTGTTCCGTCAACTGACAGTTTGAACCGGCTTAAAACTTTGTCGGTTTAAAAAACGCAATAAAAAGAAAGAAATATCTTTCAAAGAAAAATGTAAAGCAAAGGCAATAACAAAATCGTTTGCAAAAAGAGGCTTATTTGAGCTGATCAGATGGCGTTACCATGGTCGGACACGACCAAGCTCCCGATAGGTGTAGCTATGGTTCAAGTCAGCGAGGTCCCCAAATGAAACCATGGCATTTATGCCGATCAAGTGGCATGGAAATGGTTCGGGTTCGACCAAGCCCCCAAGTGATTCTGTGGCCTTAGGCCGATCAACAGGCATGACTGGTTCAGACGTGACCAAGTCCCCAAGTGATCTGGTGGCTCTCGCCTATCAAGAGGTATTGCATTGGTTCGAACACAACCAAGCCCCCAAGTGATATAACATGATGCTTTTGAAAAGCTAACTCAAGGGGTAAACTGGAGGCCGCTTTAGAACAACTTTGTGTAACCACACATGATGTAAAAAAACAGAGACCCCGCTTTATGAAGCAGAAGCCCCCATGTGATCAATAATATGTCAGGCCAGTAAGGCGGGATACCCATGTTCGAACTGCGCATCGTGGCAGCAGGTCCTCTTCGGCAATTTTTAACTTTTTGCAAGAGATAAATTCTTCTTGAACCGGGATCTTGAACCGGATATTGAGATCTTCAAAGCTTTGTGGGAGACATCTTTCCCTTGAACCGGATTTTAAACCGGAATCTTCATTTTTAGCCGGAAATTTTCTAATGGCCTTTAAACTCGAACTTGCGAGAAGTTAATTCCTTTTTGAACTGGAAATTCTTAAACCGGAGAACAAATTTCCTTTGTACCGGATTGTAAACCGGAATCGTTTTCTGATGACCCGAAACTTCTTCATTGAGCCGGGATTTTGTAACTGTCATATACTTTCTAATCCAGAAATCTTCTGACGGCCTTTAAACTTTCATCAATATAACAGTAGCCTCCGAGACCGGGTTATCCTTCCCTCCATCGTCCTGTGGTTCTTAAATTTGCTAAAACTGGCAAGATTCGCTGAGTCGTGTCATCGTAGCCCCCGAGTTTCAAAGGTGACTCGAGGAGTTGGCTTGAGACTCTCCATATTTGACTGTGATATAAACCGGCATAACTTGTATATCATTGGCGTTGATAGCACGACGTGAATCCATAGAAGGTTGAGGTGACTGCAGCGGGTTGTAAATGATCCCATATGAGCCGTGTCAGCAACTCGGCCAATGGTTCCTTCCAACTGGCGATTTGAAGTTAATCAAAACTATAGTGGCGGCGACTTGTGCGCCCAATAAACAGCTCATGCAGACAGGTGCAGCCCGGTATGTTGATGTAGACCAGGCCGCGAGAGACAGACGACAAAGACGGTCGCAGCTTCAGAGACGGCACAGCCAGATGAATCGGCCGTGACGTAGTAAGTCGGCACGGACGGGAGAGTCAGCTGCAGGAGTTGTAAACCGGCGCGGACGGAGAGCCGCCTGCGGGTATTGTGAACCGGCGCGGACGGGGAGTCGCCTGCGGGCATTGTAAGCCGGCGTAGATGGAGAACTGGCCGCGTGTTGATGTAAACCGGACCACACGCAGTTTGCGCGCGTCCGTTGAGCAGTGCGGAATGGTCAAAAGCCAGTATATAATGACGCCAGTGCGCGCTCCATATGCATGGTGTAACACCAATGTTGTGGCGAATAATTGTCCTGCATATAAAAATATGCAAAACCAATGTAATTGTTCTTTTTACAAAAACAATACATGTCAAAAACAGACTTAGATAGATGTCACCTGATGTTTCAGAAACCGGTGAGCCATGGCAACGGCTTTGGTGCGGTCCTTGGCGGCTCAAGATGGCTGCAACATCGAAGCAACAGTGGAAGCGACAGCGACTTGAAGCCAAAGCCGGAGCGACTTGACGCCGAAGCACAGTGATTTGACTTGGAGGCGACAAGGCACACTGCGGCAGTGGAAGCTTAGGCGAAGCAAGGCTGCATGGCACGACTGTCAGAAGCGGACGGCGGCTCGGCAGCGGCGGCTCTCCTGCTCGAAACAGCGGGTCACCGCGGCGGGCTGAGGCCGGTTGTAACAGCTTGCGGGTGGCGGCTGCTTTTGACGCGGAGGCTGAACCCAAAGCAAAGCTCGAGCCTATTCTCCTCTTCTTTCTCTTGTCTTGATCTATAGCTGACGCATGCAGCCCAAGTTTCCAGTATGGCTCATCTGACCTCAGATAAAGTGGCTATGCTGTATTGATTACTAGTAGCATCAGGGAAAGTGGGAAACAACCAAAATAGCCTGCTGATATGATTTGACTCCTTCATCAATACCCACGTAGTGCTATTCCGAGATATCTTGTTTTTGGTTCAGCCTTGATGCGTGAGTACTAGTTGAGATAGCACTAATTGGAGTACTTATCTGATTCGGTCTTCACATCAACACTTTAGCAGGTCACCTCGGGACATGAGGCAGTCACGCCACCGAGCGACTCTCAGGCGTGGCCTGGCGATTTGGCCGAAGGGATTTGAGATGGAAAAACCTGCAGAGGCAGAGGCGGTGATAGCGACTAGACGACACAGGGCCACGGGGGCGAGCTCTGGCTGTGGCGGCTCGGAGGTGATGCCGGTCAACGGAAGGCAGTCTGATGAGGCTAAATCAATGCTGCACCCACTTCCAGGTCGTGGTAAACCGGACCAGAACTAGAGGTAGCTAGCCGACTCAGAGTTGACGCGTCTTCATTAGAAGTCTATCTATCTCGGCGAATCAAGAAATAATCATCGTTAATCTTGGCGGCTTGGAAGCAATCAAACCAATCGCAAGACGGTGGCTCAACAGAACTATAACCCTAAACCTTCCCGATCTCAATCTTGTATATATTCTTCTGACTGCTCGTCGTTGATGTAGATCCTTTCTTTATCTGGAAAATTATGAATTCCTCGATCCCTTGGAAAAAATCCCTCCAAGAACTCAACACCACCGTAAGCCGGCCCTACGGTGGGCGCCAACTGTCGTGGAATTGTCACGGCAGATGTCCTTAGTGTCAGGACTTAGTCGCGAGGCCAACACATATATGTGGTAGCTTGAGAGGGGTTGAGCGGGACGAGAGACGCGATGTTTTACCCAGGTTCGGCCCCTCACGGTGGAGGTAAAAGCCTACATCCTGCTCATTGATATTGATGATCATGATCACGGTTACAAGAGTGCTCTATCTTGAGAGCTATTGTCTAAACCTAACTTGTCCAACTTGTGGAACTTGTCCCTCTTCTCGCGTTTTGGGGAGCCCTGCCCCTCCTTATATATGTTGAAGGGGCGGGTTACATGTGGAGTCCTATTAGGATTAGGACTGGTCTATCTTAATACAAACCGGATACAAGTCCAGGTCTTAACTCCTTGTAAGATAAATGTTCCTCATGCCTTTCCTATTAAACCAGCCCATCATTAACCTAAACCGGCCTGCTGGGCCTTGGGCCTTGTCATCCATCTAGAATACGCGCCGGGTCACCAATGAGTATTCAGGCTCGTGAATCGTCATACCAGTGAACCGCCAGACACATAAACCGCCAATCCTCTGGCGGTTTACCAATGAAACGCCTAGTCTGGCCGGGTTATAGTTCCGGCCGGTTTACGCCGCGGGGTATATCCCCGACACGGCCCATCTTCATCAATGCAAGCTCAAGACACTCGCAAGGTGCCAAGCCTCGTGGGCATACGACATGAAGCTTCCTCAAGAGCGGCCTCATCAGGCAGGCTCGCGAGGAGGCGAAGAGATCAATGCAAGGGTACCTCGTGAGGATCCCGTGACGCAAGCCATGACGATCAAGGCCAGGCGGGCGCCAGCCTTCACAGGGTCCTTGTTTCCCCTTTGGTGCAAAGGGGGCAAGCACAGGCCAAGGCATCAGACAAAGGTTGCCATTCCGGTGCAACGAGACCAAGATCAGCAGAGCGGCAGGACGAAGGTCACCGTGGAGCCCAAGACGGCGTCATCACCAGTGCTTTTGGCAGCCAAAGACCACCGTTGGTCAGGATAACTTATACTAGATGTTCCCCTTCAAAATGGCCAATTGTTGGCGCCCTTCCTGCTCAATTATTCAGGGAGAGGCCCAGGGCCTCTATAAATAGAGCTAGCCTCCACAAAGGAAAGGGGGACACCGAGGAGGGAGGAGAGAGAGAGAGATCTGGTAGAACCCTAGCAGAGAGAAAGAGAGGCGACGGAACTCACCCTAGCAGTTCATCGCACCAGCTCAAGAACACCTCTCGCGAGGCTGTTCTTCCCTTATACTATTCATCATCAGCCCCTGAGGCAATCCACCACACCACACACTGGAATAGGGTATTACACCACAACGGTGGCACGAACCAGTATAAACCTCGCGTCTCTTGTGTTGTTCATCATTTTCATCTTAGTTCGAATGAGATGATCGGACGTAGATCGGTAGGTGAGGCAGTCCTGGATTAGGGGGTGTCCGGATGGCCGGACTATACCTTCAGCCGGACTCCTGGACTATGAAGATACAAGATTGAAGACTTCGTCCCGTGTCTGGAAGGGACTTTCCTTTGCGTGGAAGGCAAGCTTGGCAATACGGATATGTGGATCTCCTACTATTGTAACCGACTTTGTATAACCCTAACCCTCTCCGGTGTCTATATAAACCGGAGGGTTTTAGTCCATAGGACAACATATAGAACAACAATCATACCATAGGCTAGCTTCTAGGGTTTAGCCTCTCCGATCTCGTGGTAGATCTACTCTTGTACTACCCATATCATCAATATTAATCAAGCAGGACGTAGGGTTTTACCTCCATCAAGAGGGCCCGAACCTGGGTAAAACTTCATGTCCCTTGCCTCCTGTTACCATCCGGCCTAGACGCACAGTTCGGGACCCCCTACCCGAGATCCGCCGGTTTTGACACCGACATTGGTGCTTTCATTGAGAGTTCCTCTGTGTCGTCGCCGTTAGGCTTGATGGCTCCTACGATCATCAATAGCGATGCAGTCCAGGGTGAGACCTTCCTCCCTGGACAGATCTTCGTCTTTGGCGGCTTCGCACTGTGGGCCAATTCACTTGGCCATCTGGAGCAGATCGAAAGCTATGCCCCTGGCCGTCAGGTCAGATTTTGAAGTTTAAACTACACGGCTGACATCCGTGGGGACTTGATCTTTGACGGATTCGAGTCACTGCCGAGCGCGCCACATTGTCACGACGAGCATGATCTAGCTCTGCCGCTGAACAGTGCCCTGGAGGCCGCACCCGCATCGGCTTCGACCCTTAATTCGGAGCCAACTGCGCCGATCGAGGATAGGCGGTTGGACGCTGCCTCGGGGGCTGCGATCCCAATGGCGATCGAGACGAACACCAGCCCCGCACTCCGCGAGACTCGCGACTCCAAGGAGCCGGACTCCTCTCCGGACTCCCAACCCTCCGCCCCCCTGCCGATCGAATCCGATTGGGCGCCGATCATGGAGTTTACTGCCACGGACATCTTTCAGCACTCGCCTTTCGGCGATATTCTGAAGACACTAAAGTCTCTCTCTTTATCAGGAGAGCCCTGGCCGTACTACGGTCAGCAAGGTTGGGATACGGACGATGAAGAAATTCAAAGCCCACCCACCACCCACTTTGCAGCCACTGTCGACGATTTAACCGACATGCTCGACTTCGACTCCGAAGACATCGATGGTATGGACGCTGATGCAGGAGATGATGAAGAACCTGCGCCTATTGGCCCCTGGAAAGCCACCTCGTCATATGACATATACATGGTGGACACCCCAAAAGAAGGAGATGGCGATGGAACAGCGGAAGATGACCCCTCCAAGAAACAGCCTAAGCGCCGGCGTCAGCGGCGCCACTCAAAATCCCACCAAAGCAAATACGGTGATTCTAGCATGGGAGATAATAATACTCTGAGAGTGCCGAAGAAAACCCCCTCCAGCAAGATTCAACACAGGAGGATGGAGAAGCCAGCCCTCATGAGAGAGCGGCAGATAGAGAGGTCGAGGACGATAATTATATGCCTCCCTCCGAAGACGAGGCAAGCATCGACGACGACGAATTCGTCGTGCCAGAGGATCCCATCAAGCAAGAGCGTCTTCAACGCAGGCTTATGGCCATGGCAAGAAGCCTCAAGAAAAAACAGCAACATCTTAGAGCTGATCAAGATTTGCTAGTCGACAGATGGACTGAAGTCCTTGCGGCCGAAGAGCATAAACTCGAACGCCCCTCCAAGAGCTACCCAAAGCGCAGGTTGCTACCCCGATTAGAGGAGGAAGAACTTAAACCTACATCACCAGCACTTGATACGGCCGACCGGCCACCTCGTGGCCGCGACAGAGAGGCCTCTCGGCCCTCCACTCAAGCCGCACCCCGTACCAAGGCATGGGAAAATGCACCAGACCTGCAAGATATGTTGGAGGACAAGGCAAGGCAAACAAGATCGATCTACGGATCGCGTGGGCGCCCCACGACTCGAGACGATAACCGTCACGCGGGACACAAATCCGGTAGGGCCGAACACAGTAGACAAAGCTCATTGGAGCTACGTCGTGATATAGCCCAGTACAGAGGCGCCGCACACCCACTATGCTGGCACAACAGATCATCAAATACCTGAGGGTTTCAAACCCGTAAACATCGAATCATATGATGGCACAACAGATCCTGCGGTATGGATCGAGGATTATCTCCTTCATATCCACATGGCCCGCGGCGATGATCTCCACGCCATCAAATACCTCCCACTCAAGCTTAAAGGACCAGCTCGGCATTGGCTTAACAGCTTGCCAGCAGGATCAATCAGTTGTTGGGAGGACCTGGAAGCCGCATTCCTCGACAATTTCCAGGGCACTTATGTGCGACCACCAGACGCCGATGACCTAAGCCACGTAATTCAGCAGCCAGAGGAATCGGCCAGGCAATTCTGGACACGGTTCCTAACAAAGAAAAATCAAATAGTCGACTATCCGGACGCAGAGGCCCTATCAGCCTTCAAGCACGATATCCGTGACGAGTGGCTTGCCCGACACCTTGGACAGGAAAAGCCGAAATCTATGGCAGCACCCACGACACTCATGACCCGCTTTTGCGCGGGAGAAGACAGCTGGCTTGCTCGTAGCAACAATATGACCAAGAACCCTGGTAATTCGGATACCAGGGACAGTAGTGGCAGGTCGCGTCGCAACAAGCAGAAGCGCCGCATTAACGGCGACAATGCTGAGGATACGACAGTTAATGCTGGATTCAGAGGCTATAAATCCGGGCAGTGGAAAAAGCCATTCAAAAGAAATCCTAGGGGCCCGTCCAGTTTGGACCAAATACTCGATCGCTTGTGCCAGATACATGGCACCCCCGAAAAGCCGGCCAATAACACCAACAGGGATTGTTGGGTGTTCAAGCAGGCAGGCAAGTTAAATGCCGAAAATAAAGACAAGGGGCTGCATAGCGATGACGACGAAGAGCCCCGGCCGCCGAATAACAGTGGACAGAAGGGTTTTTCCCCACAAGTGCGGACGGTGAACATGATATACGCAACCCACATCCCCAAGAGGGAGCGGAAGCACGCATTAAGGGATGTATACACGGTAGAGCCAGTCACCCCAAAGTTCAACCCATGGTCCTCCTACCCGATCACCTTTGGTCGAAGGGACCATCCCACTAGCACCCGTCATGGCAAATTCGCCGCATTGGTTCTAGACCCAATTATTGACGGATTTCATCTCACTAGAGTCCTTATGGACGGCGGTAGCAGCCTGAACCTGCTTTACCAGGATACAGTGCGGAAAATGGGCATAGATCCCTCGAGGATTAAGCCCACCAAAACAAACTTTAAAGGCATAATACCAGGTGTAGAGGCCAACTGTACAGGCTCAGTCACACTTGAAGTGGTCTTCGGATCTCCGGATAATTTCTGAAGCGAGGAGTTAATCTTTGACATAGTCCCATTCCGCAGTGGCTATCACACACTGCTCGGGCGAACCGCATTCGCCAAGTTCAATGTGGTACCACACTACACATACCTTAAGCTCAAGATGCCAGGCCCTCGAGGAGTAATTACGGTTAATGGAAACACCGAACGCTCCCTCCGAATGGAGGAGCACACGGCGGCCCTTGCAGCGAAAGTACAAAGCAGCCTCTCTAGGCAGTTCTCCAGTCCGGCCATTAAACGTCCGGACACCGTCAAGCGTGCCCGGAGTAACCTACAACAAGACCGCCTGGCATGTTTCGAGCAGGCGTAGCAATGCGGCCCCAACCCCAGCCCTCGCAAAAATGCGACACCAGTGCTTCGCGTACATAACTACGCTCTAGAAATACCATGGGTACAGGGGGAGGGGCACCATCAAGGCACGCCCGAAACATGGCTTAAACCGCACCAGGGCCTGCCGATTTTTTAATTTTCTCTTACTTTCAGGACTCCACTCGTCGGAAGGCCTATTCGGCAGTTCAATTACCGCACAAACGATGCAAGAACCAGGGAAGCAGACAAGCCATGCCGCATTACGGAACTCCCAAGTGGTCTCTATCACGAGCAGTATACCTGTTTCGCTTACCATTCCGCAGCCTGCCCCTAGAACGGACATGTTAAATAGTCCAACCTTTTGCTTATCGCATTATTTGTATCGTTCTGCTTTGATCGCATCCCTTTTTAATAAACAATGCATAGCTTTTCTCTATTTTTGCATTACTCTTTTTTTTTACAAATATATGTTCCTTAACAACATGTTACACCCGTACACTTTGGTACGGCCAAAATACGCCAGGGGCTTTAGTACCCCTCAATATGGTGTGAGAAGTCCGAACACTTTAACAAGTGTGGCACCCCGAACTTATAGCATTATATGCATCGGCTCCGAGTCATGTCTAGGGTCAATAGTTGGGTTTACCCGGCTCCTATGTTTTGGTGCCTTACGTTCCGCTATGTTGGCTAAGGTAGCACTAGGAGAACTACTGCGATTGTGCCCCAGTTGAGCTGGGCCGAGCACCTCAGTAGAGAAAGCTAAAACTGATGTCATGATGAAGCGAGTGCTGGTCGCTGTTCGAGAGGTTTTTCGAGTCCCTAAAGACTTATGCCGCCTAGAGCGAGGAGTCGGCTCTGTCCGGCCAAGGCGTGGATAGCGCCCCGAACTCGGTCTTCCGAATACCAGGGGCTTCACCGAAATTTAAAACTATAGAATTCTATGGCTAAGTGAGAGTGTTCACGCATTATAGTCCGATTGCCTTGTTTGTTGTGCTGAGCGCCTCCCTCGAAGGACCCAAACATGGGAAAAAGAGCGCTCATGTTTATCCCCGAACACCGCAGCACTAGCGGCATGGGGGCAGAAGCCGACGACTCGCCATCTCTCAGAATTGATAAACAGCCGCACAGAAGGTAATATTTTAAATTCCAACAGCATTGCTTAGCGCAGATGAACAAGTTTTCAGCGCACAGGACAAAACGAGCGAGTTTTACTCAAAAATTACATCCTTGGAACATTTATCCGCCATAAGGCGGGCACCCTTCAGAACATCCTTATAATAATTCTCGGGCTTGCGATGCTCTTTCCCCGGTGGTGGCCCGTCCTTCACAAGCTTCTCAGCATCCAGCTTGCCCCAGTGCACCTTAGCATGGGCAAGGGCCCTACGGGCACCTTTAATGCAGACGGAGCGCTTGATGACTTCGAGCCTTGGATAGGCCCCCACCAGCCGCCGCACCAGCCCAAAATAGCTCCCAGGCAGAGCCTCTCCAGGCCACAGCCGAACTATGAGGCCCTTCATGGCCTGTTCGGCCGCCTTGTGGAGCTCGACCAGTTGCTTCAGCTGGTCGCTCAGGGGCACGGGGTGTTCGGCCTCAGCATACTGAGACCAGAACACCTTCTCTGTCGAGCTGCCCTCCTCAGCTCGATAGAATGCGGCGGCATCGGACACGCTACGGGGAAGATCTGTGAATGCTCCCGGAGAGCTCCGGATTTGGGTAAGTAACAAGTAACTCACGTTTATGTGTTTGCTTTGCATAAAGAATGCCTCACCAGCCACTATCTTTTTCACCGCATCCAACTCCTGGAGGGTCTTCTGGGATTCGGCCTTGGCAGACTTGGCATTTTCAATAGCCACCGCGAGGTCGGACGCTCACGTCTTTGAGTCAAGCTCCAAACTCTCATGTTTTTTCATGAGAGCCTGGAGCTCTTGCCTCACCTTGCCAACCTGGGCCTCATACTTCTCTCGCTTGGTGCGCTCCGTGGCCGCCCTCTTCTCGGCCTCGGACAGCGCTTGCTTAAGGGTCGCCACCTCAAACGTGGCCCCTACAATAGCCACGATAATCCTGTCATTTTTTGCAATTGCACCTTTTTTATATTTAAACAAGGTATTTCTTACCTTCCTTGTCCTCGAGCTGCTTCTTGGCACGCCCGAGCTCTTGCTGGGACTGCTCGAGGTTCTGCTTTAGCGTGTCCACTTCCGCAGTCAGTGCGGCGAACGCCAGTAGAGAAGCCTGCATACGCATATTGACTCCTTTTTGTTAGACTCCTGCGAATTTTATTTGATCCTCTATTTGGCCTTTCTTCCCGAACGCCAAACAGAGCATCAGGGGCTACTGTCTATGTGGTAATATTATTTACACATTATTTACTTACCTCAAAGCCTGTTAAAAGGCTAGCACAAGCTTCAGTCATTCCGCTCTTGGCGGACTGAACCTTCTGGACCACCGCACTCATAATGGTGCAGTGCTCCTCGTTGATGGAGGCGCCTTTGAGCACCTCCAACAAATTGTCCGGCGCCTCCGGTTGGACGGGGGTCACCGGCACGGTGGGCTTGCTCCTCTTGGAAGGAGGTCGCCCGCCAGACTCTGGAACCTTTGAAGGTTCCGGAGCAGTGTCCGGCCTAGAGCTGGACTTGGAGCCCTGGGGGGTTTATCCCCTTTACTCCTGGAGTCCGGGAGGTCGCCTTGCGGCGCCTCTAGGACCACCTCCTCTTGGCTTGGAACCTGTTGGGACAACACTTCGGCGTCGTCCGTAGGGCGGGGGGAGGTAGCCGTCGGAAGCGAATTCACATCCGACGAGTCCAGTGAACCGCTCGATGACGCATCGAGCCGGTCTTTGGGTGGGCTGCATAAACATATTCGACATAAGGGAAAGCTGTGCAATAAAGGAATACTATGAATTACTCTTGTATCCAGATACTTACGATTTTGCCAGGGGCTTGGCCCTGAGCAGCCAGTCCTCTCCGCCGTCGTCGGCATTGGTGGAGTAGTCCGGAGGAAGGGTTTTCCCCTTCTTGGACCCTTCGGCCTCCCTAGTGAGGGCGGCCTTCCTTTTCTTCTCTCCCCCCGCTGGAGGGGGAGAGGTCTCTTCTTCCTCCTCCTCGTCTTCACGGGAGGAATGCGCCTTGGAGCCGTCGGATGATGAACCCGACACCTCCTGGCGCCGGGCACTTTTTTGAGTCCCCGTGGCCTTCTTCTCCGGCACCACATAGGGTGCCGAAACCAGCAGCTTCGCCAAGCGGGCATCGGCTGGGTCTTCGGGCAAAGGAGCCGGACAGTCAATCTGTCCGGAATTCGCCTGCCAATCCTGTCAAAGGTAAGGGAGCTTGGATCCCGCATAGAGTTAAACTATGAAAAACTAATACCCTGTAAAAGGTACAAACAACTTACCGCGCTAGCGTGATGCTGCGCGCTGAATCCGCGATCCTCGGTAGCGGATGCGGGAGCCTCGGCGCCCTTGAAAAGCACCTTCCAGGCATCTTCGTATGTCGTGTCGAAGAGCCTGCTCAGAGTTTGGTGCTGCGCCGGGTTGAACTCCCACAGATTGAAGGCCCGTTGTTGACATGGGAGGATCCGGCGGATGAGCATAACCTGGACTACATTGACAAGCTTGAGTTGCTTGTTCACCAGGGTTTGGATGCATGTTTGCAGTCCAGGCACCTCTCCTTTGCGGCCCCACGACAGGCCCGTCTCTTTCCAGGACGTGAGCCGCGTTGGGGGTCCGTACTGGAACTCGGGGGCCGCGAGCCACTCAGGGTCGCGCGGTTCGGTGATGTAAAACCACCCCGATTGCCACCCCTTCAGGGTCTCCACAAAGGAGCCCTCGAGCCATAAGATGTTGGGCATCTTGCCCACCATGGCGCCTCCGCACTCCGCCTAGTTGCCGCGCACCACCTTCGGCTTGACATTGAAAGTCTTGAGCCATAGGCCGAAATGGGGGCGGATGCGGAGGAAAGCCTCGCACATGACGATAAATGCCGAGATGTTGAGGATGAAGTTCGGGGCCAGATCATGGAAATCCAGGCCGTAGTAGAACATGAGTCCCCGGATGAATGGGTGGATAGGAAAGCCCAGTCCGCGGAGGAAGTGGGGAAGGAACACTACCTTCTCATGGGGCCTTGGGGTGGGGAGGAGCTGCCCCTCTTCGGGTAGACGGTACGCAATGTCGTTAGACAAGTATCCGGCCTTCCTCAGTTTTTTGATGTGTCCCTCCGTGACGGAGGAGACCATCCACTTGCCTCCCGCTCCGGATATGGCTGGAGAAGGTTGAGGTGGGGAGTGCAGACTTGGGCGCTGGAGCTCGAGTGCGCAAAAATGGATAGGCAAAGGAGGAAGAAGGCGTAGGTGAAAAGGTGGATCCTTATCCCCTTATATGGGTGGACGCAACTACGTGTCCCCACCAGCCTGGTAAAACTCGCTTATCTCCAAGCACCGTAATCAATGGCGCAGTTGGGTTACCCACGCCCGTATTGATGAGAATCCCGGAATAAGGGGACACGATCTCTGCTTCGACAAGACGTGCCAAGGAAACCGCCTCGCATGACACGCTGAGGTGGGACAATAAAATGATTCGAATAAAGGCTTGGCCGTGGTGCGAGGTCACACTACGAAATACGTCAGTAGATTAGATTTGTGTAAATATTATTCTCTCTATGGCAATATGCGGAAACTTATTTTGCAGAGCCGGACACTATCTTTGTGTTCAAAATCTTCTATGAAGTACTTGGAGGAGGAACCCGCCTTGCAATGCCGAAGACAAGCTTGGCGATACGGATAGGAAGGAGGAACTCGTCGTCATTGAAGCCTGGTTCAGGGGCTACTGAGGGAGTCCTGGATTAGGGGGTGTCCGGATGGCCGGACTATACCTTCAGCCGGACTCCTGGACTATGAAGATACAAGATTGAAGACTTCATCCTGTATCCGGAAGGGACTTTCCTTTGCGTGGAAGGCAAGCTTGGCGATACGGATATGTGGATCTCCTACCATTGTAACCGACTTTGTGTAACCCTAACCCTCTCCGGTGTCTATATAAACCGGAGGGTTTTAGTCCGTAGGACAACATATAGAACAACAATCATACCATAGGCTAGCTTCTAGGGTTTAGCCTCTCTGATCTCGTGGTAGATCTACTCTTGTACTACCATATCATCAATATTAATCAAGCAGGACGTAGGGTTTTACCTCCATCAAGAGGGCCCGAACCTGGGTAAAACTTCGTGTCCCTTGCCTCCTGTTACCATCCGGCCTAGACGCACAGTTCGGGACCCCCTACTCGAGATCTGCCGGTTTTGACACCGATAGTAGGGGAGAGATCTCCACGCGCACCCCAGTGTTCGAACCTCAAGGGTCTACCGGAACCCGAAATCCGACATTTGGCGCGCTAGGTAGGGGTGCACCGGAATCTTTCTTCCGCTGTTCGCGTGTGATCTTCCGTCGTGTCCATGGCTGACGCTCGCCGGGCTCGCGCCGAGCGCCGGGCTGCTTGCGCCACTCGCGTCGCCCAGACGGCGCCCGTCGGCGGCTCCCCACGTCTTTTCCCGCCGCCCGCCGCAACGCCGCCACCGGCCCGACGGGGAACGAGCAACAGGCCTCGTCCCACCATCCCTTGGTGTGGCGGGATGGCCGCACCGCCACCCCGTCGCTGACTCCAGCTGGCTCGTCGTCCCATGCCCGTCGCACACCCATGGATGCGCACGCCTCACTGCTCTTGGCGCGGGAGCTCCTCCACTATCGCCCCGTCGACGACCTCTATGAGGACTGGCTCGCCCGCATCACCGAGCTCGTCAGGGCCGTAGGGGGCTCCCCCTTGCAGCCCCTCTCGCTGCTTCGCCCTCCATCCCATACAGGGGGCGAGGATCAGGGGGCGCCTTCGCCGCCTCCTCCCCAAGAAGGTGCCTTGGCTCCAAGGCGCGCAGCCCCAGGGTGGGACCCTCCACGTCCGGCGCCTGCACAGCAAGAAGGGAGCTGCCAAGAGATCTCACGTCCCCGAGAAGGTGCTCGTGCGCTCCCAGCGCCGGCTCGCCAAGATCGCGCCCCAGCGCCTCCACGACAAAACCCCGCACTGCTCCTAGTGGTGGCGCGTGGTGACCCGCAAGAACAAGTCCAGCACCAGCAAAGGGCGCCGGTGGCCACGGTGGGCTGCCTCACCTTCACCCCCGAGCTGCGCGGCGTCACATGGCCAGGCAAGTTCAAGCCTGACCTCCCTCCCTGCTACGAGCTGGGCATTATAGCCGCCAACGGAGACAAAAAGGTCATGGCGAATTGGTTCCCCATGGCGCTCAAGGACGGCGCCCGCACCTGGCTCCTGAACCTGGCTCCCGGCATGATCTCCTCCTGGAGTGAGATGCGCACCCGCTTCATCGCCAACTTCAAGGGCACACGTGACCGGCCCCCAGCCGTGAGCGACCTGCGCCGTATCAAGCAACAGCCAGGAGAAACCTTGCAGAAGTACATCCAGCTCTTCAACTATGCTCGCCTCAAGATCCCCAAGGTGACTGAAGAAGCTATCATCTCAGCCTTCTCCGACGGCGTGCGCAACGTCAAGATGAAGGAAGAGCTAGCAATCCATGAAGACCCGTGCACAGGCCTAGAGCTGTTCAACTTGGCGACCAAGTGCGCCAGGGCTGAGGAAGGGCGTCTCTCCCTCATCGAGCTCCCGACAGCCGACCGGGAAGAAAAGAAGCCCAAGGCGAAAGACGTGAAGTGCAAGGGGGCTGCCATACTAGCGGCGGAACCGGACACCAAGCGAGGCAGGGATCAGCCTGAGTCATCCAAGGGTGGACGGTACTGCGTGTACCACGACCTCCACACCCACAACACCAACGAATGTCAAGAGCTCAGAGTCGTGCGAGATGGGCGAATCGGCCGACGCCCAGAGCGCAACGACAGGGGCTATGACCGAGGAGGAGGAAGAGGTGCCGGACAATGGGAAGACCGCGGACTTCGTCAAGGATGGCGTGACCGCCCTTGCGAGGACTGCTGGCAGGATCATCCTCGCGAGGGGGGCTGGAGGGACCAGCCTTGTGAGGGCCAGCCGCACGGCAACGCGGGCCTCCCTCCTCTGCTGCCTCCACCAAGGAGGAACGAAGACCAACACCAAGACAATGGGGCTGGGGGCTTCCAAGAGCCGCATGCAATCTCTTGCATCTTGGGTGGCGCCCAGGCCCCAGCCTCACAGCGCATCTTCAAGCAGTTTGCTCACGAGGTGAATGCAGTCCTTCCCAAGCTTGAGGCCACGCGCCCTCTCAGGTGGTCTTCATGCGCGATCACCTTCAGTTCCGCAGATCAGCTCAAGTGTACGACAACGGCCGGAGTCCTCCTGATGCTTTGCTCCCCAGTCATCAGCAACGTGCAAGTCACTAGGACTCTCATCGATGGCGGGGCATGACTCAACTTCCTGTCCGTCGAGACGTTTGACAATCTCCAAGTGTCGTACGACCAGCTTCAGCCGACCAAGCCTTTCTCAGGAGTCACCGATGGTTCCACTGTTCCAATTGGGCAGGTTCGCCTTCCGGTCACCTTCAGGCAACGCAACAACTACCACACCGAGCTCATCGACTTCGACGTTGCTCACATCTTCCTACCGTACAACGCCATCCTTGGGTACCCAGCCCTAGCCAAGTTCATGGCAGTGACCCACCATGGTTACAATGTCCTCAAGATGCCAGGAAGCGGTGGAGTCATCACCGTACCCTGTGAAGAAAGGGACACGGTGTGCTCGCTCGAGCGTGTGTTCCAAGCTACAGCAATCGAAGACCCAGACCACAGGAGTGGGAGGCCTCCCGAGGCGACCCTCAAGAAGAAGAAGGCCTCACCTGGCCCGAGCCACAAGGAGGCAGGCACCTCCGGAGGTGTCACATCAGGGTTCGCGCCCGATCAGGGAGTGCCGCACTCTCACGCATAGGAAGGCGCGCCCGGCGCCCTCCTCAGGCAGGGATCGGGGGCTCTCGCTTGGAGAGCCACCGACCTTGCCAAGGTCGCGGGGGAGGCACTCGGGCACCACTTGGAGGGGTGCTTTCAAGCACACTTCCCTCAGGAAGCTACAAGGCAAGGGAGACCAAACCCTCAGGAGTTCATCACAAGGGACACCCATGAGCTACAAGAGTCTAGAGTCATGCGCGGCAGTCGTCGCTTACCTGCCGTGGCCCCACACCCAGCCGAGGATGGAGGACTGCGCGTCTGCATCAATGTACCAGGGCTCAACCGAGCTGCGTCCCAGGAGCGCCTATGGCCTTCGGCCGTAGGGCGCTGCGAGGGACCATCTCACAGCCATGTTCGCATGCCCTTCGGCCTGCCGAGCGTGGTCGCCGCACATCGGCGCCTGTTGAGGAGCATCCTGGAGGCTCAGGAGGCCAGACATCGCGCGGTCCTGGCGAAGGTGGCGATGGTCCCCAAAGACCTGCACGTGCCACTGGAGCCTCCCGAGGCCCCTGGGCCTGGGGGCTCATGAGGGCCGACATCTTCACCGCGCATCGCTCACTTCCTCAGCATCACTTCATCTTCGACAGCACCAGGTGACATCTTTCAGAGTTCTACTTTTAGCTGGGAGCGCCCACAGGGCTGCACCACTCCCAGGCCGCGTGGGTCCGTCCCCATGGCATGTATCCATTTTGGCTATGCTCTTTACCTACCTTGTTGGGGGCGCCCCTCGAGCTGCATCATCCCCACGCCGCTCGGGCCTGACCCAGTGGCGGTTGCTTTTCCAACATTTACCTTAGGGTGAAGTTGTTCTTTCACGCTTAATCTGATTTCCATGATTATCACCCACTGCTCTTCGTCATGCAAAGCGCTTGCATGTTAAAAGGGGGGGGGGTACCTGAGCATCGCGACTCATGGGCTCCTACTGGCTCTCCAGCCCTCACCCCCTGGCCTTGACCCACGGCATCGCGACCTGTCATACCAGCGGCGGCTGAGCTCGCTCGAGGGCCGGGACTTGAGGATGTAGAGCATTTGCATTCTAACAACCTTGCAGGAACACACCAATTTATAAAGACCCAGAGCCAGGCACAACCTGCCTCGAGGTAGGGCCTCGTGAGTACCGCTCTGGCTCACGGGTGCCCAGATACACCTCTCCTAGCCCTACCGTGCTGGCCACGTGTCAGGGCGGGGCTATACACGCCCCGCGGGCTCCTCCCAGAGGGGAGCCCCCTCCCACGCACCAGTGGAAGCACCATGCTCTGCGCTGGCTGATGACACTGCCGAGGAGCGGCTATGCTCGTACACATACGGAAGCGCTATGCTCCACGCTGGTGATAAACAACTGAGGGCGGCCCACGACCGTACCAACCTCAGGGAGCCCAGAGCTCAGTGTCCGGCACCATCGCAACACCTCCCCTCAGGAGTGCCGCGCGAGGGGCTGGACACGGGGGCTACGCCCGGGCCTCGCCGAGCGCATGCCACCTAGCCAGGTCCCTTGGACCTGGTCGTCGTGTGCCACTCCCCGAGCGGAGCCAAGGTACGAAACTCGTTTGAGCGTCAAGGCGGACTCCTGAGCATCGCGACTCAGGAGCCTAACTTGCCACGTAGCCCCTCACTCCTTAGTCCCGTCCATGGTTTCCGGTCGGGGCTAACGCTGGGTGAGGTACGCGCGGGGCCGGGCCCTGCCGACGTAGAACGTTCAATCCACTTCTCGCTCCCCCCTTCCCTACTTGTTGGTCGCGCGTCAAGGGGGACTCCTGAGCATCGCGACTCAGGAGCCTAACTTTCCACGTATCCCCTCACTCCTTAGTCCCGTCCTTGGTTTCTGGTCGGGGCTAACACTGGGTGAGGTACGCGCGGGGCCGGGCCCTGCCGACGTAGAGCGTAAGCAAGTAGGAGAGGAAAATGCAAATTCCAGGAAATTCAAAGCAAATATTACAAGCCATAAGATTGTTCCACAACGCCAAACACAAGTTTAAATGCCTCCGTGAGGCATGGTGCATGTGCAGGAATAAAACAGGATGGAAGTCATGAAGGGATCACTCCCCAGTAACACCGTCACCGGTGATGGAGTCACGCTGGACGGCTTCGCCTCCCGAGGTCGCGAGGCCGGCGGCACCGCACCCGGGCAGGACGCTGGGGGACCAGAACTTCCCCAGCAAAACCTCGGCTTGGCCTCTCACGGCCTCAGTGGCGGCAACGGCACGGTCGCCGCTCACGGGCTCCAGCAGGCTGTCGAAGTCGACGTTGGGGTCGCGCAGGTAGACATGGCTGAGGACACGCGTCAACGGCACAGAAGACAGGGCACGCGCCTCGGCCTCGACCGTGGGGCCAAGGCCGTCCGCGACGTCCTCAAGCGCATCAACCAGGAAGGGGAGCAGCTTGGCGGGGCCGTCCTCCTCACCAGCCAACGGCTCCTCCAGGCCGCTCTCATACAGCGTCTTCAGTATGCCTCGAGCCTTCTTCTCCAGCTTCGCAAAGGCCACCCGGTCCTCCGTCAGGACCTTCGCCTTGGCGTCTAGCTCGGTCCTCTCCGCCTTCAGCGACCGCTCCAGCGTCTCCAGCCGGCTGTGGCGGTCATCAAGCTTTGCGTCCCGGTCCTTGGAGGTGGCCTCCCTAGCCTTCATCTCCTTCTCCATCTCACGGCGGCTGTGCACTTCCTTGGCGAGCTCGTCGCGCAGGCCTTGTAGCTCGGCCTCAAGCGTCTTGCAGCGGCCCTGGGCATCTGCAGCATCGCCCAGGGTAGCGTTGCGAGCGGCCTTGGCTTGGTTAGCGGCCCGCTTCTCCTCGTCGGAGGACGACACGGCCTGGCTCAGCACCGCTCAAACGGAAGAAGTAGAACGGGCCCAGCCAGAGGCCAACTCCAGGCGCCCGGCCACCAGACGAGGGTCCGCGCTCAGGAGATCCTCCCGCAGTTGGCTCAGCTCATTGGCAACCTGGTCTAGGATAGCGGGGAGGGAGCAGAAGAGACAAGAACCCATGGAGCAGGCGGAGAGGATGGCAGCGTGACCACGGCTTGGCAGGAAGGGACCTCCTGAGCCCTGGCCGCCACGGCCGTAGCGCCGGGCACAGTCGACTCCAGGTCCAGCAGGGCCACGCGGGCTGACTCCTCACCGGGGTGCCCCAGTTGGCCTCGCGAGGGCGGTTGGGTCAGAGAGCCGCGGGCCTCGCCGTCCTCTCCCCCAACAGCCGAAGGCGTCACCCCGGCAGATGGATGCACCCCAAGCAGGGCCACAGAAGCCTCCTTCGACCTCTTGGCAGCAGGTGCCGGCCTTGTAAAAGAGCGCAAACGTCAAGCCTCAGCGGCAGAAACCAAGCAGAGCACGAATCGAGAACTTACTGGACGTCGTCCGTGGACTCAAGCAACTTCCGACCAAACTTGAAGCCCGAGAGCCTGCAGCAGGGGTCAGCCTTGGAGGGCCCGAAAGCAGAAGGCGCTTCAGGAGGGATGGAGCTGGCCTTGGACCCCCCAGGGACCATAGCAGACCCTGGGGGAACCAGGCTCGACCTGCCCTTCCTCGTGACCAAGGAAGAGCCCTCCCTTCCTCGCCTGGTGCTGGCCTCGTCGTCATCCGGCATGGAGCGGAGGGCCTGGGACCTGCGCCGAGGGAAGGACTCCCCCCAATCCACGCCAGTCTCCTCCGAGTCGGATGCTTCCTCCTCCGCCTCTTCTTCCCCACTGGAGCTATCGGAGGACAAGTTCACCATCGCCAGGACCGTCAGGCCTTCGAGAGCTGCCGCGGGCACCAGCCCCTCACCGTTGAAGGTGGGCATGGTGTTCACCACCTGCTCCCAGTCGTCACGAAGGAACAGGGGGACGGGGGCGTCCACCAGGCTCGCCACGTCTCCCCAAACCAAGGAATGGAGGGCTGCTGTCGGTGTCAAAACCGGCGGATCTCGGGTAGGGGGTCCCGAACTGTGCGTCTAGGCCAGATGGTAACAGGAGGCAAGGGACACGAAGTTTTACCCAGGTTCGGGCCCTCTCGATGGAGGTAAAACCCTATGTCCTGCTTGATTAATATTGATGATATGGGTAGTACAAGAGTAGATCTACCACGAGATCGAGGAGGCTAAACCCTAGAAGCTAGCCTATGGTATGATTATTGTTGTCTATGTTGTCCTACGGACTAAAACCCTCCGGTTTATATAGACACCGGATAGGGTTAGGGTTACATGGAGTCGGTTACAATGGTAGGAGATCTACATATCCGTATCGCCAAGCTTGCCTTCCACGCCTAGGAAAGTCCCTCCCGGACACGGGACGAAGTCTTCAATCTTGTATCTTCATAGTCCAGGAGTCCGGCCGAAGGTATAGTCCGGCTATCCGGACACCCCCTAATCTAGGACTCCCTCAGTAGCCCCCGAACCAGGCTTCAATGACGACGAGTCCGGCGCGCATATCGTCTTCGGCATTGCAAGGCAGGTTCTCCTCCAAATTCTATGTACCTGTTTGAATAAAGTCTGGTTTCTTGTAGATGTTGCGCTCCTTGGCTTCTACGCCCAATAATGACCGCTTCCCATGTGTCAAACAAATATGAAAAGTTTGAGTGTTTTTACATTCACACCCCTAGCCACGTAAATGAGCTGCCCTATTTAAGGGGATGAGGATTTAGATCCAATCCACACCCTCTCCCCTCCGCGAGTGTTCATCAGAGCGCATCCGACAAAGGTCCATTCCACCATGGCCAGCCATCGCAACTCCTCCCCTCGCCCTTCCAGCCCTAAGACCGGATATTGGGAGAGATGTTCCATCCCGCATAGCAAGCTAGTGACACTCTAGACCAAGGGATTTCTCCCCCCGGCCTATATGGTCCCGGTTCGAGCCAGTCTTGTCGTCTACAACGGCGGAGAGCAAGCAGAGAATGCCCCTAATCCCTCCAAAGGAGAGCGGGTGTGCCTCGTCCCTTACTTAATAAGGGGGCTCGGATTTCCAATCCATCCATTTCTCCGGGGGTTGCTGGAGTTCTACGGCCTCCAGCTACATAATCTCACGCGTGCCTCACTACTGCATATCGCGGGCTTTGTAGCCCTCTGCGAGCTGTTCTTGGGTGTCGAAGCTCATTTCGGACTATGGAAGGAGCTATTTTGCCTCGTGCCCCGTTCCAAGAAGGGGTCAATGTATCAAGTGGGCGGAGCCGAAGTGTGGCGCATCGCCGGGACCGGATATCTGTCCGGAACCCCAAAGAAGGCGTCCGAAGACTGGCCCTCGGAGTGGTTTTATATAGAAGACGTCCCGCTGCCGGATCCTGTCCAGATCGGCTTCCCTGAATTCAACAGTGCTCCCTTAAAGAAGCGCCTAAGCTGGCGCCCACGGAGTCCTCAAAGGGAAGGTGACAGGGACATCATTTACCTGATGGGCCGAATAAGATTGTTAGCCCATTCCGGACTAACCATGATCGGGGTTATGGCCGAATGCATTATGCGGGGGGTGCAGCCGCTTCAGTATAGAACCAACCCATGTGGGACTTCAATGGGGAGGACGACGCCACCCACTACGGCCGTAAGGGGCCGGATTCAGCTGCCGCTCTACTAAAGATCTTGTCCACTTTTTATAAGGTAGAAGAGGAGGAATTTCTCCGCGTCAACCCTCAGGGTGGATTCTCCATGCACAATCCCCCAAGCTGGGTAAGCGGCCGTATTTACTTGTCCATCCGTTTTGTATTCCCATTGTTAAATATTCAGTCTGACGACTTCAACGCAGGAACTGCGCCAGACTGTTAAGGAAATAAGCAGCCCTCCTCCACAACCCGAGGACCCAGGACGGTCCCTCGACCCGGCCTCCCAAGAGGATCCGTACATATCTGTGGAGCTGATTGATGGAGTG
The DNA here is from genome assembly GCF_018294505.1 of Triticum aestivum. NCBI lineage: Eukaryota > Viridiplantae > Streptophyta > Magnoliopsida > Poales > Poaceae > Triticum > Triticum aestivum. The sequence goes on from NC_057794.1 coordinate 368,111,515, forward strand.
TTCCATCAATTGAGCAAGGACAACGCCTTGGTGGCCATTACGGCCGATTACTCAGGGCTAATCCTGACCCCCCAGGTACCTGAGATCGAAGTCCCAGTACCCCGAATAGGTGTCCGCCCACTCATGTTCAGTTTCCTGATTGCAAACGAACTTTGCAGGGGAGGTATTTAAGGAGGAAGGCCGAACCTGCGGCAACAAGCCAACGAGGGGCCGTAGGGCCCCGCGGGCAGAAAAGAAGTGCAGTTCGGACCGAGGCGTCAGTGCAAAGGTATGGCGCGCCCCCTTATCCCAGGTGTTATACCTTCGAGGCATATTGACACTCGCGCTATTTTCAGGACAAAGAGACCTCGCCGGACTACATCCGGAGAGGCTGCCAATCGCGCCTCCACCAGCCAGGCTCCAAAGCCTGGTCAGGAGGCAGAGGCGAACGCAAGGCGCGCGCCAGACGCTCCTCCGATGGAGGATGTGGACGGGTTGTCTTCCACCAACTCTGAGGTGGAGAGTGCCATGAACCACATGCGTCGCCGGACAATTCTTCGCGACGCTTGTTTCTCCCAAGGGGCGTTAGATGCCTTCAACTCGGGAGATGCATACCTCCGTGCCGCTCAAAATGGTCTAGCCAGAGCCACGGAGCAGTATGTAAAAGACATACGAGTAAGAAAATTCTGGTAATTATATGTATATACCAGTAGCCCCCGAGACTTGAAACAGTTAGAATAACTGATTTGACGATCATTTGTGATGCAGGTCCTTACAGAAAAGAATTCCCTAATGTCCAAGGAGCTGGAAGAGTGCAAAGCCCAACTTGAGGCCGCACTAGCCGCGGCAGGGGAGCCCAAGGAGACCCCCTCGGGTAATATACACTTCGAAAGATAAGTATTTTGCGAAGCACGATTGTGGTGCGAATCTGACAAATGAAATTGCAGATGGCGCAGGATTGAATCCAGAAAGGCAGCACCTCCTATTCTAGCTAAAGGCTGGTGAGAAGGTGCTGACAAAGGTGAGGCGGGAGAAGAATGATCTCCAAGATGCCAACACCAAGCTGGGCGTCGAGCTGAAAGATGTTCGTGCCCAGCTGTCAGACTCCGTGAAGGAGAATCAGCAGCTTTGGCGCGGCATATTTAGCAAGTGCTTGAATGAACCTTCGAAAGAAAGTTCGGCGGGGAAGTCGATTAATAGAGCAATGTCTGTAGGTGTGCTAACAGGTCATCCTGTAGAGGAGATGCCCGGTTCTACAGGTGACCTTCTTCCCGAGCTCTCGCAACTGCTCGATCGAGTTCGGCAGGCGATGCAAGGCGTCGCCCAGGCCCTGTGGCCATCCGTCTCCATTCCCGAAGGTCTTGGAGAGCTTGCGGAGAAGCTAAAGGGAGCATGGCGGTGCTACCGATTATGGAAGATATCAGCCTGCCGTCAAGGCGCTAGGGAGGCCTAGGCCATGGTGAAGACGCGGTATGCAAAGGCTAACCCCAACCACATGGCCGAGGTCGGTCCTGTAGGGCCCGATGGGAAGGAGATCCCTGTAAGCTTAGTATACGGCCAAGTAGAGTTGGCCGCAAAGTATTCCCAGCAGGACTGTAAATTAGACAGCCTGTTAGATGGTATTGAAGAGGAATACAACCAGTCAAAATGACTGTGTAATTTAATTGACATTTATAATGCCTTCTAGCCGGATTGTAGATCATTTGTCATGGTCGACCTTTTCGCTTCAGCCTTGGGACCTGACGGTCCGGAGTGTGTCCGAATTCCCATGCGGTTATATAGTAACCGGGGAATGCATGGAGACCAGGCGTAGGGGTCATTAGGGCTTGAACAGACAAGTGCCCGACTAGTTATGTTATATTACATGGTTAGTAAGAAACATCTTCCAGGCAGAATAGTTCCGTTAGGGGTTCCTTTCCCTGGGAGGCATGCCCTAAGGTGCATGTCCATGCTGTGAAAAGAAACGCAGGAAAACATCTAGGGGCGTATAGATAAAAAAAGATCATCTTTAGTTCACCGACCAAATATTCCCTTAAGAACGCTAGCTTTCGGCTTCACCCAGTCTGAGGTACACGTCCGGCTGACCCAGCAGTAACAATCGCAGAGGTGCTCCCTTTACCACCTAGCCGAACAATCGGGAACGTAGGGGTAAGCACAAGAGCCAGGCAACCTAGCTTGGCCAAAACTTAAGTCATATCGATGCATATAATGGTGAATAAAAGGTACATGCGGAAGTGTGACACATGTGTTGCGCATGAAGCCTGTATGAATAAGCTTCTGTTTAAAGAAGCCCCCAGGTTTAATGAGCGCGGATAGTGCATCACTTTATGAGCCTTTAGAGGCTATAAGAGAGAGAGAGAAGAAGAAGAGAAATGTAAGACAGAAAATATATAAAAAATGGACAAAGGAAGGAGACGAACACAGAGTTCGGCGCTAGGCATAGAATCTTCGGAGACGGGCTGCGTTCCATGGGTTTGGCTCGAGTCGGTTATCCGATGCATCCCGCAGGCGGTACGCTCCACTAGTCAGGACTTGGTCAATTATGAAGGGACCTTCCCACTTGGGCTTGAGTTTGTCCTTTTTCTTGTCCGGTAGTCGTAGAACTAATTCGCCAACATTGTAATTTTTGGCCCGTACTTCTCTGCTTTGGTATATTCGAGCCTGCTATTGATAGAATGCGGAACGGGCTTTTGCCACGTCACGCTCCTCCTCCAATGCGTCCAAGCTGTCCTACCGATCGAGTTCGGCTTCTCTTTCTTCATACATGCGCACTCGAGGTGAGTCATGAATTATGTCGCAAGGCAAAACTGCCTCTGCGCCGTACACCATAAAGAATGGTGTGTATCCGGTGGTGCAATTCGGCGTGGTCTGCAGCCACCAGAGTACGGAGTCGAGCTCCTCTACCCAGTGCGTGTTAGATTCCTTGAGGGACCGCACTAATCTGGGTTTGATGCCGCTCATGATAAGACCATTTGCACGTTCAACCTGGCCGTTAGTTTGTGGGTGATAGACGGAAGCATAATCGAGCTTGATGCCCATGTTTTTACACCAGAGTTTTACCTCGTTGGCCGTGAAGTTCGTGCCATTATCAGTGATGATGCTATGGGGGACGCCGTAACAGTGTACAACCCCGGATATAAAGTCTATCACCGGTCCGGATTCGACCGTCTTAACAGGCTTGGCTTCTATCCATTTGGTGAACTTATCCACCATGACCAGTAAGTATTTTTGCTTGTGGGTTCCACCTTTGAGGGGTCCAACCATGTCAAGCCCCCAGATCGCGAAGGGCCAAGTAATGGGGATAGTTTGGAGGGCGGTGAGTGGCATATGGCTTTGGTTTGCAAAGAGCTGGCAACCGGTGCATCGTTGGACTAAGTCCTGAGCGTCTGCCCGGGCCGTCGGCCAATAAAAGCCTGTACGGAAGGCCTTGCTTACAAGGGACCGGGCTGCAGCGTGATGACCGCCGAGTCCGGCATGAATTTCAGCCAGGAGGTTCCGCCCCTCCTCTTAGGACATGCACCTTTGAAGGACTCCGGTAGTGCTTTTCTTATACAGATCTCCCTCGTGGACTCTGTAGGCTTTAGATTGCCGCACTATGCAGCGTGCCTCATTTTGGTCCTCAGGGAGTTCCTGCCTAGTAAGGTAGGTGAGGAATGGTTCTTTCCACGGGGCGATGACGGCCATTATTACGTGGGCTGAAGGTGTTATTTCATTGGCAGAGCCTCCAATTGTGTCAGAATGTTCGGTGTCGGGCAGTGCGGTTGGGTCCGGGCTGTTATTGTTTGGCTCCCCTTCCCATACTATGGATGGCTTGAACAACCTTTCCAAGAAGATGTTGGGGGGGGACTACATCGCGTTTTGCGCCGATGCGTGCCAGGACATCTGCCGCCTGATTATTTTCCCGGGCTATATGGTGAAATTCAAGCCCCTTGAACCGAGCTGACATTTTTAGGATGGTGTTGCGGTAAGCTACCATTTTTGGATCCTTGGCATCGAAGTCTCCATTTATTTGGGATATTGCGAGGTTCGAGTCCCCGCGCACCTCTAGGCGTTGGATGCCTATGGATACTGCCATCCGAAGACCATGTAAAAGGGCCTCATATTCGGCTGCATTGTTGGAGTCCGTGTACATAATCTGTAGTATGTATTGAACTGTGTCTCCTGTGGGGGACGTCAAAACAACGCCAGCCCCTAGTCCGGCCAACATCTTGGAGCCGTCGAAATGCATGATCCAATTTGAATATGTGCCGTATTCTTTAGGGAGTTCGGCCTCCGTCCATTCTGCGACAAAGTCGGCCAAGACTTGCGATTTGATGGCTCGTCGTGGCTTATAAGTTATGTCGAACGGGAGGAGCTCAATGGCCCATTTTGCAACCCGGCCCGTTGCGTCACGGTTGCTTATAATATCGTTAAGTGGTACTTCCGAGGCTACTGTTATTGAACACTCTTGAAAGTAGTGTCGTAGCTTCCAAGATGCCATGAATACCGCGTACGCAATCTTTTGATAATGCGGGTATCGTGATTTGCAGGGAGTGAGGACAGTGGACACGTAGTAGACCGGCTTTTGAAGGGGGAATTTGTGTCCGTCCGCTTCTCGTTCGACGACGAGTACTGCGCTTACAACATGATGTGTTGCTGCAATGTATAATAGCATTGGTTCGCCAATGTTTGGCGCGGCCAGGACTGGGTTTGTTGCCAGTATGGCTTTTATTTCGTTGAGTCCGGCCGTGGCTGCATCCGTCCATTTGAAGTGTTCGGTGTGCCGAAGGAGGTGGTAAAGGGGTAGGGCCTTTTCTCCCTTGCGGGAGATAAAGCGGCTTAGAGCCGCCACGCATCCAGTTAACTTTTGTATTTGTTTGAGGTCCTTTGGGATATCCAGTTGCGACAGAGCTCGGATCTTGGCTGGATTTGCTTCAATTCCTCTACCGGATACTATGAAGCCCAAGAGCTTTCTGTCTGGAACGTCGAAAACGCATTTTTCCGGGTTGAGCTTGATGTGATGTGTTCGGAGGTTATCAAATGTGAGCCTCAAGTCGTCTACTAGAGATTCAACATGTCTTGTTTTGACGACCACATCATCTACATATGCCTCCACTGTTTTGCCGATTTGGCTTGCCAGACATGACTGAATCATGCGCTGATATGTTGCGTCGGCGTTTTTGTGCCCGAAGGGCATTGTGTTGAAGCAGAATGGCCCGTATGGTGTGATAAATGCCGTTGCGGCTTGGTCTGGTTCTGCCATCTTAATTTGATGGTAGCCAGAATATGCATCGAGGAAACACAACGAATCGTGTCCTGCGGTAGCGTCGATAATTTGATCGATGCGGGGGAGGGGGAAGGGATCCTTTGGACAAGCCTTGTTAAGGTCTTTAAAATCAACACACAGGCGCCAGGATTTGTCCTTCTTTGGTACCATTACCAGGTTTGCTAGCCAGTCCGGATGTTTTATATCTCTGATGAATCCGGCCTCCAATAGCTTTGCTAGCTCTCTCCCATGGCCCGTCTCTTAGGTTCGGAAAAACGCCGAAGAGCTTGTTTGACAGGTTTGAATCCTGCTTGGATATTTAAGCTGTGCTCGGCCAGCCTGCATGGGATTCCTGGCATGTCTGAAGGGTGCCAGGCGAAAATGTCCCAGTTCTCTCATAGGAATTCTCACAATGCGGCGTCGACATCAGGGTTTAACTGTGCCCTGATGGAAGCTGTTTTATTGGGGTCCATTGGATGGACTTGGAATTTGACTATTTTGTCAACCGGTTTAAAGGAGGTGGACTTGGATCTTTTGTCGAGTACCACATCGTCCCTATTCACCATAGAGCGCAGCGCAGTTAGCTCCTTAGCCGCTAGGGCTTCGGATAGTGCCTCGAGGGCCAGTGCGGCTGTCTTGTTTTCGGCGCGGAGCGCTATGTCCGGATCACTAGCAAGAGTGATGATCCCGTTAGGTCCGGGCATCTTGAGCTTCATGTACCCGTAATGGAGTATTGCTTGGAAGACTGTAAATGCTTCCCTCCTTAACAGAGTGTGATAACCGCTGCTGATCGGAGTCACCTGGAACGTGACCTCTTCGGACCTGTAATTATCCGGCGTGCTGAACACCACATCTAGTGTGATTTTTCCTGTACAACGCGCTTCCCGACTGGGGATTATTCCTCTAAAGGTTGTGCTGCTTCGCTCAATGCGGTTCCAGTCTATTTCAATTTTTTGAAGGGTCTCCTCATAAATGAGGTTCAATCCGCTGCCGCCGTCCATGAGTACCTTGGTAAGACGAAAGCCATCCACTATTGGACTGAGGACCAATGCGGCTGGTGCTCGGGCTGTTCGGGATTTAGGTTCATCACTGGCGTTAAAGGTAATAGCCGTGTCACTCCATGGGTTTATTGTTGCTACTTGGTAGACTTCGGCAAGGATGCGGAGTGTCCTTTTTCGCATAATATTTGATGCGAAAGTCTCGAAGACTGTTAATACCATATTGGTGTCTCTGGGGTGGCTTTCTGTGGCCTCCGGAATTAGGAGATTTTCGCCAATTTCGGCCACTTGCCGGAGTATCCAACATGCTCTAAGGCTGTGATTTGGTGTGGCGTCCTCTGTACTGTGAATTTTACAGGGTCCATTAAGCCATCCTTCTAGTACGGTTCCATGCCCTGTAGAGGGTTTTTGCTTTTTAGTGCTTGACCTGGGTGACTGGTGATGATGCACCCTTTTATTTTGGACTCAGTTTGTATTCAGGGCCGGACTGTCCCAAAATTTTAATTTGGTTTTCCAGGCGCTTTCCATCGCACAATATTTTCGTACAATGGACGCCAAGTCAGCGAAGCATGTAATATCACGACGACTTATGGCGTTGAGTATTCCCTTGTCCGTGCAATTATTGTAGAAGATTGAGATTGCGTCTTCCTCGCGGCAGTCCCTTAGCTTGTTCTTAACCAGGAGGAATCTGGCCCAGTAATGATGTACTATTTCATCGGGTTCTTGCCTGATTTTGGATAGATCGCTTATGTTGGGGTGGGTGGGTGGAATTAAATCCGAAGCCTCACCCCATCTAAGGCTCAGAGGCCGAGGAATTTCCAAACTCGAAAATTTGGATTCCTGGATGTTGTCCAATGAATCCAGCCCGTCGCCTGACTCTAAATTCAGGTCTTGAGTGATATCCTCCCCTCCGCGGGTATCCGGCTTGGAGGGATCGGGAATCCGGACATAGAGAGTCTTTAAGATAGATGAAGGGTCGCCGCACTGTCCCTCTACCACGGCAACATGATGGGTGACTTGGGGAGAGTTAATCTCTCTCAGGTCGGGTTTAGGCCCAATCTGGTCGTAATCCGTGGCGACTCCGAGGGCAGCAAAGCGATCCAAGAGCTCGTTTATGGAGGAGAGCTCCATTGGATCTAACTGCTCGGTGAGTTCTGATCTGACATGAAGATTGTTTTCGATGGCTCGACGGGTCATCGTCGGCGCAGAAGCCGAACAGGCGGTCATAAGAAAACCACCTAGCCGGAGGGTTTGGCCGACAGCCAAAGCTCCCTTAGCAACAGTGTCGTCTTTAAAGACGGGGCGAGGCATCCTTCCTGATGGCGACGACACAGAGGAACTCTCAATGAAAGCACCAATGTCGGTGTCAAAACCGGCAGTTCTCGAGTAGGGGGTCCCGAACTATGCGTCTAGGCCGGATGGTAACAGGAGGCAAGGGACACGAAGTTTTACCCAGGTTCGGGCCCTCTCGATGGAGGTAAAACCCTACGTCATGCTTGATTAATATTGATGATATGGGTAGTACAAGAGTAGATCTACCACGGGATCGAGGAGGCTAAACCCTAGAAGCTAGCCTATGGTATGATTATTGTTGTCTATGTTGTCCTACGGACTAAAACCCTCCGGTTTATAGAGACACCGGATAGGGTTAGGGTTACATGGAGTCGGTTACAATGGTAGGAGATCTACATATCCGTATTGCCAAGCTTGCCTTCCACGCCAAGGAAAGTCCCTCCCGGACACGGGACGAAGTCTTCAATCTTGTATCTTCATAGTCCAGGAGTCCGGCCGAAGGTATAGTCCGGCTATCCGGACACCCCCTAATCTAGGACTCCCTCAGCCGCAGTCAGATCCTCGTCGGTCAGGGCCTCGGAGCTCAGGCGCAGGGCGGCGTCTGCTCCTCCAAGCCTCCACAGTGGGAGCGAGTGCTCCTGGAGTGGAGCCACCCGGTGCTCCAAGAACTCCCTCAGGAGCGTGGCCCCGGTCAGTTTCGCCGCCCCCAAGTTGCTTGGCCTCAGGTCCGCGTTCATCCTCTTCAACACCGCCTTCGCACGAGGGTCGACAAGCTCCGCGCGGGACCATGCGTCAAGGAACTTAGGTTGCCCCATGGGCAATACCAGACGAGGGTGGAGGCGCCCGACATCCATCATGACCCACTTGCTTCGGTAGCCTTCGATCCTCTTCCCAGGCTTCGAGATGGCGTTGGAGCTGGAGTATGCAATGAAGCTCGCGCATGCGGAGACCTGAGTGCCAGAAACCCAGAGGGAGAAAAAGTGGCGCAGCAAGGCCACCGAGGGCTTCACACCAACATGAGCCTCGCAATAGTAGGCGAAAATCGCCAGGAGAAGGACATAGTTGGGGTGGAGATGCAGGGCCTGCAAGTTGTATTGGCGAAGAACGACAAGGAAGAACTCAGAGAAAGGAGGCATCAGACCGGCGACGATGGCGCTCATGAAGAACGGGTAGAAGGTGCTCCCCTTGCCCTCAGGCTGGTTGGAGCCGACCTTGAGCACAGTCGCCCCCTCACTGCCCTGCGCCACCATCATCAGGCGTGCGAGGGCGAGATTCTTCTCCGACAAATTCGGGGAATCTAGGGCCGGCGAGTACCAAGCATCAACCAGGGACTTGCGAGTTGCCATGGCGTGCCGGATGTGAAGGATTGAGACGGATCTAGAGGATTTCAGGAGCAAGAAGGAGGAAAGCGAGAAAGGGGATCTAGGGCAAGGCGGACGAGAGCAGGGCAAGTAAGCCTGGCCCGAGCACCCCCTTTTTTGTCAGTCGTGCAGTTGTCGAGGCTTCGTGGGAAGTGCAGACGCCCACGTCCAATCAACCGCCCCGCGGTGCCCAAGGCCGCAGGCTATTAGGGCCCGCGGAGCTTCGTGCTTGCCCCTTCGCTTCTCTGCTAAGCCAAGCCCACACGCACCTTGGGCCCGGGGGCTATTGTCGGTGTTTTGGGAACGGGGGTCCCCAGACATGCCTGCCTCCGGCCTGCGGCGTGGCTCAAGTGGGGGCCCAGCGCGGCCCATCTTCATCAACGCAAGCTCAAGACCCTCGCGAGGGGCCAAGCCTCGCGGGGCGGACGACAGGAAGCTTCCTCAAGAGCGGCCTCCTCAGGCAGGCTCGCAAGGAGGCGGAGAGATCAATGCAAGGGTACCTCACGAGGATCCCGTGACGCAAGCCATGACGATCAAGGCCAGGCGGGCGCCAGGCGGGCGCCAGGCGGGCGCCAACCTGCATAGGGTCCTTGTTTCCCCTTTGGTGCAAAGGGGGCAAGCACAAGCCAAGGCATCAGGCAAAGGTTGACATTCCGGTGCAACGAGACCAAGACCAGCAGAGCGGCAGGATGAAGGTCACCGTGGAGCCCAAGACGGCGTCATCACCAGTGCTTTTGGCAGCCGAAGACGACCTTTGGTCAGGATAACTTGTACTAGATGTTCCCCTTCAAAATGGCCAATTGTTGGCGCCCTTCCCGCTCAATTATTCGGGGAGAGGCCCAAGGCCTCTATAAATAGAGCTAGCCTCCACAAAGGAAAGGGGGACACCGAGGAGAGAGAGAGAGAGAGATCTGGTAGAACCCTAGCAGAGAGAAAGAGAGGCGATGGAACTCACCCTAGCAGTTCATCGCACCAGCTCAAGAACACCTCTCGTGAGGCTGTTCTTCCCTTGTACTATTCATCATCAGCCCCTTAGGCAATCCACCACACCACACATTGGAGTAGGGTATTACACCACAATGGTGGCCCGAACCAGTATAAACCTCGCGTATCTTGTGTTGTTCATCATTTTCATCTTAGTTCGAATGAGAGGATCGGACGTAGATTGGTAGGGGAGAGATCTCCGTGCGCACCCCAGTGTTCGAACCTCAAGGGTCTGCCGGAACCCGAAATCCGACAGGTGCATACCGAGTTGAATCGGTAGTTGATAACCCACAAGTATAGGGGATCGCAACAGTTTACGATAAGTAAGAGTGTCGAACCCAACGATGAGCTAAAGGCAGAACAAATATTCCCTCAAGTTCTATTGACCACCGATACAACTCTACGCACGCTTGATGTTCGCTTTACCTAGAACAAGTATGAAACTAGAAGTACTTTGTAGGTGTTGTTGGATAGGTTTGCAAGATAATAAAGAGCATGTAAATAAAAAGTAGGGGCTGTTGAGGTAAAGAAATAACTAAGTTAATTTTAGTAAAGAGCTTTTTGTTACGAGAAAGTTATGTGTCCCTAGGCAATCGATAACTAGACCGGTAATCATTATTCCAATTTTATATGAGTGAGAGGCATAAGCTAACATACTTTCTATGCACTTATGATTGGAACTCTAGCAAGCATCCGCAACTACTAAAGATCATTAAGGTAAAACCCAACCATAGCATTAAAGCATCAAGTCCTCTTTATCCCATACGCAACAACCCCCTTACTCGGGTTTGTGTTTCAGTCACTCACGCAACCCACTATAAGCGAATCATGAACGTATTGCAACACCCTACAACGGGGATCCCTCATGCTTGCGCGACATGGAGAGCACCATAGGACAGCACCAATAATAAAACATGCAACTCAAACCAATCACGATCATTAAATAACCCATAGGACAAAACAGATCTACTCAAACATCATAGGATAGCCAGACATCATTGGGAAATAATATATAGTGTTGAGCACCATGTTTAAGTAGAGATTAGATCAGGTAAGGGAGAGGTTACACCGCTGCATAGAGGGGGGAAGAGATGGTGATGATGGCGGTGAAGTTGTTGGTGAAGATTGCGGTGATGATGATGGCCCCCGGTGGAACTCCGGTGCCACCGGAAGCGAGGGGGAGAGAGCCCCCCTCATTCTTCTTCTTCCTTGACCTCCTCCCTAGATGGGAGAAGGGTTTCCCCTCTGGTCCATGGCCTCCATGGCATGGGAGGGGCGAGAGCCCCTCCGAGATTGGATCTGTCTCTCTGTCTCTCTCTGTTTCTGCGTTCTCAGATTCTACCCTTTCACTGTTTCTTATATTCCCGGAGATCCGTAACTCCGATTGGGCTGAAATTTTAACACGATCTCTATCCGGATATTAGCTTTCTTGCGGTGAAAGAAGGACATCAACCACCTTACGGGGTGGACACGAGGGTCAGGGGCGCGCCCCCTGCCTCGTGGCCCCCTCGGGCATCGTCTCGCGTGGATTTTTCTTCCCAAAAATCATATATATTCCAAAAAAATATCCGTTAGTTTTTATCCCGTTTGGACTCCGTTTGATATGGATATTTTGCGAAACAAAAAACATGCAACAAACAGGAACTGGCACTAGGCACTGGATCAATATGTTAGTCCCAAAAATAGTATAAAAAGTCGCCAAAAGTATATTAAAGTTGTAGAATATTGGCATGGAACAATCAAAAATTATAGATATGACGAAGACGTATCAGCATCCCCATGCTTAATTCCTACTCGTCCTCGAGTAGGTAAATGATAAAAAATATAATTTTTGATGTGGAATGCTACCTAGCATAATCTTGATCACATATCTAATCATGGCATGAATATTAAGATACGAGTGATTCAGAGCAATAGTCTATCATTTGACATAAACACAACAATACTTCAAGCCTACTAATAAAGCAATCATGTCTTTTCAAAATAACATGGCCAAAGAAAGTTATCCCTACAAAATCATATAGTCTGGCTATGCTCCATCTTCACCACACAAAATATTCACATCATGCACAACCCCGATGACAAGCCAAGCAATTGTTTCATACTTTTGATGTTCTCAAACCTTTTCAACTTTCACTTAATACATGAGCGTGAGCCATGGACATAGCACTATAGGTGGAATAGAATGGTGGTTGTGGAGAAGACAAAAAGGAGAAGATAGTCTCACATCAACAAGGCGTATCAACAGGCTATGGAGATGTCCATCAATAGATATCAATGTGAGTGAGTAGGGATTGCCATGCAACGGATGCACTAAGAGCTATAAGTGTATGAAAGCTCAACTGGAAACTAAGTGGGTGTGCATCCAACTTGCTTGCTCATGAAGACCTCAGGCATTTGAGGAAGCCCATCATCAGAATATAAAAGCCAAGTCCTATAATGAAAATTCCCACTAGTATATGAAAGTGATAACTCAAGAGACTCTCTATATGAAGAACATGGTGCTACTTTGAAGCACAAGTGTGGTAAAAGGATAGTAACATTGCCCCTTCTCTCTTTTTTATCATTTTTTGTTTATTTATTCTTTTTTTGGGCCCTCTCTTTTTTGGCCTTTCTCTCTTTTTATTTTTTTATTTTTATTTTTTATATTTTCGTCCAGAGTCTCATCCCGACTTGTGGGGGAATCATAGTCTCCATCATCCTTTCCTCACTGGGGCAATGCTCTAATAATGATGATCATGACACTTTTATTTACTTACAACTCAATATTAGAACTCGATACTAGAACAAAGATATGACTCTATATGAATGCCTCCGGCGGTGTACCGAGATGTGCAATGATCTAGCGTAGCAATGGGATAAAAAAAACGGACAAGCCATAAAAACATCATGCTAGCTATCTTACGATCATGCAAAGCAATATGACAATGAATGCTCAAGTCATGTATATGATGATGATGGAAGTTGCATGGCAATATATCTCGGAATGGCTATGGAAATGCCATGATAGGTAGGTATGGTGGCTGTTTTGAGGAAGGTATATGGTGGGTTCATGGTACCGGTGAAAGTTGCGCGGTACTAGAGAGGCTAGCAATGGTGGAAGGTTGAGAGTGCGTATAATCCATGGACTCAACATTAGTCATAAAGAACTCACATACTTATTGCAAAAATCTATTAGTCATAGAAACAAAGTACTATGCGCATGCTCCTAGGGGGATAGATTGGTAGGAAAAGACCATGGCTCGTCCCCGACCGCCACTCATAAGGAAGACAATCAATAAATAAATCATGCTCCCGACTTCGTTACATAACGGTTCACCATACGTGCATGCTACGGGAATCACAAACCTCAACACAAGTATTTCTACTAATCCGCAACTACCCACCAGCATGACTCTAATATCACCATCTTTATATCGCAAAACTATTGCAAGGAATCAAACATATCATATCAAGTGATCTACAATTTTTATGTAGGATTTTATGACTAACCATGTGAATGACCAATTCCTGTCATCTCTCTAAATAGATATAAGTGAAGCAAGAGAGTTTAATTCTTTCTACAAAAGATATGCCCATGCTCTAACAAATCTAAGTGAAGCAACAGAGCATTCTACAAATGGCGGTTGTCAAAGTGAAGAGAAACAGGCAATCCAAACTTCAAATGATATAAGTGAAGCACATGAAGCATTCTATAAATCCATACTCAAAAGATATAAGTGAAGCACATAGAGCATTCTATAAATCAACCAAGGACTACCTCATACCAGCATGGTGAATAAAATAAAAATGAAAACTAAATGCAAAATACGCTCCAAGATTGCACATATCGCATGAACGAAACGAATCCGAAAACATACCGATATTTGTTGAAGAAAGAGGGGATGCCTTCCGGGGAATCCCCAAGCTTAGACGCTTGAGTCTCCTTGAATATTTACTTGGGGTGCCTCGGGCATCCCCAAGCTTGAGCTCTTGCCTCTCTTCCTTGTTCTCACATCAAGACCTTCTCGATCATCGAACACTTCATCCACACAAAACTTCAACAGAAAACTCGGTAAGATCCGTTAGTATAATAAAGCAAATCACTACTCTAAGTACTGTTGCAAACCAATTCATATTTTGTTTTTGCATTGTGTCTACTGTAATATAGCTTTTCCATGGCTTAATCCACTGATACAAATTGATAGTTTCATCAAAACAAGTAAACTATGCATCAAAAACAGAATCTGTCTAAAACAGAACAGTCTGCAATAATCTGAACATTCACCATACTTCTGATACTTGAAAAATTCTGCCATAATTAGGACAAACAATCAATTTGTATATAAAGACAGTGCAAAATGTGTCAGAACCATTTGACCTTCCAGCTAAAAATCTAAAATAGCGCACTACAGCCAAAGTTTCTGTCCTGCACCATACAAACCATCAAGCAAATGTAAACATCCTAAAGGCAAACCTTGGCACATTTTTTATAGTACAATGGAATTGTACAAAGGGATAATTATTTTTGTTGAAAAGTTCCTGTAATCAAGATTCACGAAGTTTCAGTGAGCATGAACAAAGTTCAAGGAGCTCTCCCACTTCAACAATGCTTGTCTTTCTCACTTTCACTTTCCTTTTTGAAAAAGTTTTGGGTTCCCCTCTTTATTTTTGTTGTTTTTAAACTATATAAAATCACTCAACAGAAATAAATGACTCTCTAAAACTTTCGGGTTGTCTCCCTGGCAGCGCTTTCTTTAAAGCCATTAAGCTAGGCATATAGTGCTCAAGTAGTGAATCCACCCGGATCCCAAGGTATATCAAAGCCAATTTTAATTAACAATGATTTATAATTTAGTAGTGAGCACAACGTAACATATGTCATGCAACAATGAAGTCTAACTCTCTTCCTATGCATCGGCATGTCATAAAAGAACAATTCATGCACATATAGTAAAGGCCAATGCATAGTATAAACAATTTCTTGCAATTTTACCATATTGGAAACATAGAGAGGTGGAGATATAGTTCCTATATCATAATAATTGCAAGTAGGAGCAGCAAGCACATGCATATTATATTCATCAAAATCGTCATGTGGAATGGTATAAGGCAACCCATCAATATAATCCTTAATAAGTGCAAACTTCTCCGATATAGTGTAGTCGGGAGAATTCAAGAAGATAATAGGACTATCATGCGTGGGTGCAATAGCAACAATTTCATGTTTAACATAAGGAACTATAGCAAGTTCATCTCCATAAGCATAATCATATTGCCATCTTGGCCACAAGCATAGCAAGCATCATCAAAAAGGGATATTTCAAGAGAATCAAAGGGATCATAGCGATTATCATATCAATCATCCTTTGGTAAGCACGAAGGGAAATTAATAAATGTATGAGTTGAATAGTTACTCTCATTAGAAGGTGGGCACGGGTAGCTAATCCGCTCTTCCTCCTTTTGTTCTTCACTCTCCTCCTCATCTTTTTCATCCAATGAGCTCACAATTTCATCAATTTCTTCTTCCATAGACTCCTGCAAAATATTAGTCTCTTCTTGGACAGCGGAGTAGTCCTCAATATATGGTTCAACATAGGCATTAGAAGCATAATTATCATAGCAATATTTAAGTATGGAAAAAATTTCAGATTTGTAAATAATAGCATCATACTTTTCGATCAAAGAAGAATTTCATAAGCACCATTAAAAGCAACAAATTCTTCAATTTGTTGAACATCATAGTAATTGTAATCACCCTTAGCATACGAAGATATGATTCCATTATCAATAAACTCACATTGGTAGTGAAGGTGTTTCTTAGGGTTTTCAGAACAACAAGTAATATCATATATTTCGCATAAATTCCAAGCATAGAATTGCAAACGATGAATTTGACCCAGTAAATTTTTCCCTTTTTCAGATATTTGGTGTCGCGCATAACAAGCATGCTCATCTAAAGAATTTCCCTCAACTAAGCTAGTTGGGGTTTCAGCACGAGCACACAGGGATCGAAGATGGTCCAAGTAATAAGCTTCAGCAGTGTGATAGATTTTGAGTGGTTCTTCAACCATTGGTTTAGTAGGTACAACTATTCTTTTTAGTATTTTGCGTTTCCTACCCATAACTAAAGATAGAAAACAACTAAGAACAACAAATAAATATTACTTAGTGATAAAGCAAACAAGCACACATGAGAATATTCACCCCACGCTATTGCTCCCCGGCAACGGCGCCAGAAAAAGGTCTTGATAACCCACAAGTATAGGGGATCACAACAATTCTCGATATGTAAGAGTGCCGAACCCAACGAGGAGCTAAAGGCAGAACAAATATTCCCTCAAGTTCTATTGACCACCGATACAACTCTACGCACGCTTGATGTTCACTTTACCTAGAACAAGTATGACACTAGAAGTACTTTGTAGGTGTTGTTGGATAGTGTTGCAAGATAATAAAGAGCATGTAAATAAAAAGTAGGGGCTGTTTAGGTAAAGAAATAACTAAGTTAATTTTAGTAAAGAGCTTTTTGTTACGAGAAAGTTATGTGTCCCTAGGCAATCGATAACTAGACCGGTAATCATTATTGCAATTTTATATGAGGGAGAGGCATAAGCTAACATACTTTCTCTACTTGGATCATATGCACTTATGATTGGAACTCTAGAAAGCATCCGCAACTACTAAAGATCATTAAGGTAAAACCCAACCATAGCATTAAAGCATCAAGTCCTCTTTATCCCATACGCAACAACCCCCTTACTCGGGTTTGTGTTTCAGTCACTCATGCAACCCACTATAAGCGAATCACGAATGTATTGCAACACCCTACAGCGGGGATCCCTCATGCTTGTGCGACATGGATAGCACCATAGGACAGCACCAATAATAAAACATGCAACTCAAACCAATCACGATCATCAAATAACCCATAGGACAAAACAGATCTACTCAAACATCATAGGATAGCCATACATCATTGGGAAATAATATATAGCGTTGAGCACCATGCTTAAGTAGAGATTACAGTGGGTAAGAGAGAGGTTACACCGCTGCATAGAGGGGGGAAGAGTTGGTGTTGATGGCGGTGAAGTTATTGGCGAAGATTGCGGTGATGATGATGGCCGCCGGTGGCACTCCAGTGCCACCGGAAGCGAGGGGGAGAGAGCCCCCCTCCTTCTTCTTCTTACTTGACCTCCTCCCTAGATGGGAGAAGGGTTTCCCCTCTGGTCCATGGCTTCCATGGCGTGGGAGGGGCGAGAGCCCCTCCGAGATTGGATCTGTCTCTCTGTCTCTCTCTGTTTCTACGTTCTTAGATTCTACCATTTTACCGTTTCTTATATTCCCGGAGATCCGTAACTCCGATTGGTCTGAAATTTTAAAACGATCTCTATCCGGATATTAGCTTTCTTGCGGCGAAAGAAGGGCATCAACTGCCTTACGAGGTGGTCACGAGGGTCAGGGGCGCGCCCCCTGCCTCATGGCCCCCTCGGGCATCGTCTCGCGTGGATTTTTCTTCCCAAAAATCATATATATTCCAAAAAAATATCCGCCAGTTTTTATCCCGTTCAGACTCCGTTTGATATGGATATTCTACGAAACAAAAAACATGCAACAAACAGGAACTGGCACTGGGCACTGGATCAATATGTTAGTCCCAAAAATAGTATAAAAAGTTGCCAAAAGTATATGAAAGTTGTAGAATATTGGCATGGAACAGTCAAAAATTATAGATACGACGGAGACGTATCAGTAGTAAACACTTGTTCCTCACAAACTGCGAGCATCTCGAACCCTAGAAAAGATCCCTTCAAGAACTCATCACCACCGTGCGCAGGTCGCCCCACGGTGGGCACCCACTGTCATGGAATTGTCACGGCAGATGTCCTAGTTGAAAGGACTTAGTCGTGAGGCCAACGCATCTATGTGGTAGCTTGAGAGGCGTTGAGCGGAATCGAGAGACGCAACATAAGACAGGGATTTAGATAGCTTCGGGCCCCGGGAAACATCATCCGGTAACAACCCTGCATGCTGTTTGTGGCTAGGTTTCATTGTCATCACGAGGGAGTTGCCTTAAATCGGCTCTCCTAGTTATGTCTAGCCCTAAGATTATTTCTCCTCTCTTCTCCCTTTTGGGGTGCCCTGCCCCTCCTTATATAAGTTGAAGGGGCGGGTTACATATAGAGTCCAACTCGGATTAAGACTTAAACTATTCTGACTTCTCTTCATGGGCTTCTTAATATATTGGGCTTCATAACATCTCGGGCTTCATAACGTCTCGGCTTACTAACCCCAGGCGACTCTGTTTGCCGGGTTATGACTTTCAACCGGGTTATGACTGTCTGCCAGTTTATGATGGTCTGTGGGGTTATGATTGTCTGCCGGGTTATGACTTCCTGCCGGTTTATGATTGTCTGCCAAGTTATGACTTAACACCTGCCGGGTTATCATCTGACTTAACACCTCCCGGGTTATCATCTGACTTAACACCTGCCGGGTCATACCGCGGGTATATCCCCGACATTAGCCCCCAGTTTAATTTGGATTTATCCATGTTAAACTAATCCTGAGCATCCTTAAATCCTTGTCATTTCCTTCTAGAAATTCCGGGTCAATAGGCCAGCTTAATAATCAATTTGCTGACATTGGTTTGTCACAGAAAAATATTATGAAGAATAATTCATTTGACTCATCTCCCAATACTTAACAGAAATATTGGTCCTTGAAATACTCATTTGATCTTCAGCCGGTTTAAGGATGTAGAACTTGCCGGTTTATAAATATTTGATGGCACCGGGTCATAATTGTAGTTAACATCAAGCTTGAAAATATACCTCTTATATGCCTATCACTTGTAGCCCGCAAGTCTTAAGAAGGTAACATAGTAACATCTTAAGAATTGCTTCAATATGAATGTCACAAGCTTCAAGACATCCAGGTTGTTCATCTCAATCACTAGTCAGAACTGAGTATTCCAC
The DNA here is from genome assembly GCF_018294505.1 of Triticum aestivum. Classification (NCBI taxonomy): domain Eukaryota; kingdom Viridiplantae; phylum Streptophyta; class Magnoliopsida; order Poales; family Poaceae; genus Triticum; species Triticum aestivum. The sequence continues at coordinate 368,130,332 of NC_057794.1, forward strand.
ATATGTAGCCCCTAGTGCCGGGTTGTCATGCTTGCAGCAACCTGGGACTTGTAATTTCCTTATGCTCATAAAAACTTCAACCAGTGTAGCCCCCAAGGGCCGGGTCATTATGCAATAATGAGCAGGGACTTTGTAGATATGATCATGTAAACTTGAGCAGCAACGTGTAGCCCCCAAGGGCCGGCTCAGCAAGATAATACTGAGTTGGGACTTTATATATAAGCTTCATTGAAAATAACATCATATGATATGACCCCACCATGGGGCTTGAACCCACATCCACAAGGTTAAGAGTTTTGTGCTTTACCATTTGAGCAGTGGACCCTTCAATATAATGGATTAAGATTTGTGTACCTTCAATTGTTGACAGGAGCAATTGGTATCCCCAAGGACCGGCTCATTATGATGTGATGAGTCGGGTCTTCAATAAGGCTAGTAAAATGACTTTGCATTAGCCCCCAAGTACCATGGTGCATGCTTGCCACGACATGAGACTTGCATATTTGATGTGATCTCAACTTGAATAATGTAGCCCCCAAGTGCCGGGTCGTAAGCCTGCAGCGACTTGGGACTATTCCTTCCATTGTAGAATAAATCATATCCATTGATGAAATAATAGCCATTGCACTAAAAGCGACTTTGAAAACCTCAATCATTATACTGGTTATTGATAACCATAAAAAATCTACCATGTTGGCTATTAAAGATTTGAACAATATAACCCAATGATTTATAAGCGCCTAATTCCAATGGCGCAATCCGAATACATACTGGCGACTTATAGTCGAAAGCCAGGCCGGGTTAATAAACACCGGATGTTATCTTATCTCATATTAAATAGGCAAAAAAATAGAAACTAGCACTGGGCCTCCGGTTAATAGGTTAGTCCAAAAAATAATATAAAAGAGCATATTAAAGCCCATTGAACATCCAAAACAGATAATATAATAGCATGGAACAATAAAAAATTATAGATACATTGGAGACGTATCATTGATCATATCAACTATATGATTCACGTTCGACCTTTCGGTCCCTAGTGTTCCGAGGCCATGTCTGTACATGCTAGGCTCGTCAAATTTAACCCAAGTATTCCGCATGTGCAAAATTGTCTTGCACCCATTGTATGTGAACGTAGAGTCTATCACACCCGATCATCACGTAGTGTCTCAACACAATGAACTGTAGCAATGGTGCATACTTAGGGAGAACACTTCTACCTTTAAATTTAGTGAAGGGACCATCTTATAATGCTACCACGGTACTAAGAAAAATACGATGCATAAAAGATAAACATCACATGCAATCAAACTATGTGACATGATATGGCCATCATCATCTCGTGCTTTTGATCTCCATCTCCAAAGCATCATCATGATCTCCATCATCGCCGGCTCGACACATTAATCTCCATCGCTGCGTCGTGGTCGTCTCGCCAACTATTGCTTCTACAGCTGTCGCTAAGGCATAGTGATAGAGTGAAACAATTAAATGGCGTTTGCATTTCATACAATAAAGAGACAGCCATAAGGCTCCTGCAGGTTGCCGATATCTTTACAAAACATGATCATTTCTTACAATAATGTTTTCACATCATGTCTTGACCATATCACATCACAACATGCCCCGCAAAAACAAGTTATACGTCCTTTATTTTGTTGTTGCAAGTTTTACGTGGCTGCTACGGGCTTCTAGCAAGAACCATTCTTACCTACGCATAACGGTGTTTCGTCAAGTTTGTTGTTTTAACATTCTTCAAGGACCGGCCATAGTCAAATTCGATTCAACTAAACTAGGAGAAAGAGACAGCCGCCAGCCACCTTTATGCAAAACTAGTTGCATGTCTGTCGGTGGAACCGGTCTCATGTGCGTGGACATGTAAGGTTGGTCTGGGCTGCTTCATCCCACAATACCGCCGAATCAAAATAAGACGTTGGTGGTAAGAAATATGACTATCACCATCCCACAACTCTTTGTGTTCTACTCGTGCATATCATCTACGCATAGACCTGTCTCATGATGCCACTTTTGGCAATCATTGCATGGAAAACAAAAAAATATTTCTACACACATGCAATGATCTATCCATGGAGATGCATAGCAATGAGGAGGGGGGAGTGTGTCTACGTACCCTCATAGACCGTAAGCGGAAGCGTTTCTTAACAAAGTTGATGTAGTCGAACTTCTTCGCGCTTCAACCGATCAAGTACCGAATGCACGGCACCTCCATGTTCTGCACATGTTCATCTCGGTAACGTCCCTCACCTTCTTGATCCAGCAAGACGTCGAGGTAGTACATGAGTTCCATCAACACGACGGCATGGTGACGGTGATGGTGAAGTGATCCTCGCAGGGCTTCGCCTAAGCACTATGAAAATATGACCGAGGGAGTAAACGGTGGAGGGGGGGCGCCACACACAGCTAAACAATTGTCTGGGATGTTCTAGGGCGCCCCACATATATATAGGTGGGAGGGAGAGGGGAGGCAGCCAGGAGGCACCCCAAGTAGGCCGAATCCTACTTGGGGTCATCCCAAGTGGCGCGCCCCCTGCCTTATTTGTCGGAGGGGGAAGGCAAGAGGGGGAGGGGGGAAGGAAGGGGGGAATCCTATTCCCTTTCTTTCCTTTCCTCCTCCCCATTCCTTCTCCACCATGGCCGGACAATATGGGGGTGCACCAGCCCCTTGGTGTGTTTCGCCTCTTGGCCCATAAGGCCCATATCTTTTGTCGTAGGGTGCTCGGAACCCGTTTCGGTGACCCGATAAGTACCCGATACCCCCTGAAACACTTCCGGTGTCCGAATACTATCGTCCTATATATCAATCTTTACCTCTCAACCATTTCGATACTCCTCGTCATGTTTGTGATCTCATCCGAGACTCCGAACAACATTCGGTCACCAAATCACATAACTCATATAATACTATATCGTCATCAAACGTTAAGCATGCGGACCCTACATGTTCGAGAACTATGTACACATGATCGAGACACCTCTCCGGTCAATAAGCAATAGCGGAACCTGGATGCCCATATTGGCTCCTACATATTCTAGGAAGATCTTTATCGATCAAACCGTTATGAAAACATACGTAATTCCCTTTCTCCATTGGTATGTTACTTGCCTGAGATTCGATCATCGGTATCTTCACACCTAGTTCAATCTCCTTACAGCCAAGTATCTTTACTTGTTTCGTTATACATGACCTCGTGACCAACTCCTTAGTCATTTGCTTGCAAGCTTATGATGTGTATCACCGGCAGGGCCCAGAGATACCTCTCCGAAACTCGGAGTGACAAATCCTAATCTCGATCTATGCCAACTCAACAAACACCTTAGGAGATACCTGTAGAGCATCTTTATAATCATCCAATTATGTTGTGATGTTTTATAGGACACAAGGTATTCCCCCGGTATCCGGGAGTTACATAATCTCATAGTCGAAGGAATATGTATTTGACATGAAGAAATCAATAGCAATAAAACTCAACGATCATTATGTTAAACTAATGGATGGGTCTTGTCCATCACATCATTCTCCTAATAATGTGATCCAGTTATCAAATGATAACTCATGTCTATGGTTAGGAAACTTTAACCAACTTTGATCAATGAGCTAGTCTAGTAGAGGCTCACTAGGTACATGGTGTTTGTTTATCTATTTCACACATGTATCATGGTTTCTGATCAATACAATTCTAGCATGAATAAAAAACCTTTAACATGAATAAGGAAATATAAAATAACAACTTTATTATTTCCTTTAGGGCATATTTCCTTCGCCCGACCTAACGAGCGGCGACACAGCTTCCTCGTCCGGACAGCGCCGCACCCACCCGACGGCGCACCTTCATCGACCCGACGGTGACCTCATCCCGACGGTGCCGCACCTTCCTCGACAAGCGGAGACGACGTCCACTGCGCACTGCAGCGGCGTGTGACCAGCAAGTATGAGATCTCCTATACATCTTCAGTTCTTCTCCTTCTCTGTCCATTTGTATTATGTATAGTCTGCCTCTGTCCATTAGATCGATCTGTCAAAGTGCTAGTCTGAGCCTATTTGTTGTATTTTTGGCAGGCATGACTACTTTGTGGAGTCTAAGTGAGGAATAACATGAGGACGAAGACGAGGATTATGAAGCCAGTGGTGATCAGGAGAATATTGCTACAAGTGCAGGATCAGACTAGATTGTTGTGGCTTCTCCCGCTCCTCGTCCGGCTGCCCCTTCTCCTACTGCTACGACACCTCGAACTCGCAGCAAGCGGGCAAGGTTGAATCAAGAGGCTCCAGCAGGACACAACGGAAGACATGTAAGAACTAATGAGCCATCCGGTGGAGATGAAGCAAATCAGTAGCCACCTCCACCGCCACCACCTAGACCACAAGTTAATCCTGCCCCAAAAATAAGGTCAAAAGCATGGGCTTCACTGAAAGTCTGTATAAAGCCATATGCTTTGATCACCTCATCAAAGCGTATATTCCAGCTACGAGATGCTTGCACCAGTCCATAAATGGATCGCTGGAGCTTGCATACTTTGTTAGCACCTTTAGGATCGACAAAACCTTCTGGTTGCATCATATACAACTCTTCTTTAAGAAATCCATTAAGGAACGCAGTTTTGATGTCCATTTGCCAAATTTCATAATCATAAACTAACATGATTCGAATTGACTTAAGCATCACTACGGGTGAGAAGGTCTCATCGTAGTCAACCCCTTGAACTTGTCAAAAACCTTTCGCGACAAGTCGAGCTTTGTAGTTGGTGACATTAACATTAGTGTAAGTCTTCTTCTTGAAGATCCATTTATTCTCAATGGCTTGCGATCATCGGGCAAGTCCACCAAAGTCCACACTTTGTTCTCATACATGGATCCTATCTTATATTTCATGGCCTCAAGCTATTTACCGGAATCTGGGCTCATCATAGCTTCTTCATAGTTCATAGGTTCGCCATGGTCAAGTAACATGTCTTCCAGGACAGGATTACCGTACCACTCTGGTGCGGAACGTGCTCTGTTCGACCTACAAGGTCTAGTGGTAACTTGATCTGAAGTTTCATGATCATCATTAGCTTCCTCTCTAGTTGGTGTAGGCATCACGGGAATGGAATTCTCTGATGTTCTACTTTCCAAATTTAAAGAAGGTACAATTACCTCATCAAGTTCTACTTTCCTCCCACTCACTTCTTTCAAGAGAAACTCCTTCTCTAGAAATGCTCCATTCTTGGCAACAAAGATCTTGCCTTCGGATCTGTGGTAGAAGGTGTACCCAATTATTTCCTTAGGGTATCCTATGAAGACACACTTCTCCTATTTGGGTTCGATTTTATGAGGCTGAAACCTTCTGACATAAGTGTCACAACCCCAAACTTTAAGAAATGACAGTTTAGGTTTCTTGCCAAACCATATAGTTCATATGGTGTCGTCTCAACGAATTTAGAAGATGCCCTATTTTAATGTGAATGCAACTGTCTCTAATGCATAACCCCAAAACAGTAGTGGTAAATCGGTAAGAGACGTCATAGATCGCACCATATCTAATAAAGTACGGTTACAACATTCGTACACACCATTACGCTGGGTGTTCCAAGTGGCATGAGTTGTGAAACTATTGCACATTGTTTCAAATGAAGGCCAAACTCGTAACTCAAATATTTGCCTCCGCGATCAGATCGTAGAAACTTTATTTTGTTGTTACAATGATTCTCTACTTCACTTTGAAATTCTTTGAACTTTTCAAATGTTTCAGACTTGTGTTTCATTAAGTAAATATACCCATGTCTACTTAAGTCACTTGTGAAGGTCAGAAAATAATGATACCCTTTGCGTGCCCCAACACTCATCGGACCGCATACATCAGTATGTATTATTTCCAATAAGTCATTGGCTCGCTCCATTGTTCTGGAGAACTGAGTTTTAGTCATCTTGCCCATGAGGCATGGTTCGCAAGTATCAAATGATTCATAATCAAGTCATTCCAAAAGTCCATCAGCATGGAGTTTCTTCATGTGTTTTGCACCAATATGACCTAAACAGCAGTGCCACAAATACATTGCACTATCAATATCAACTTTGCATCTTTTTGCATCAATATTATGAATATGTGTATCACTACTATCGAGATTCACTAAGAATAGACCACTCTTCAAGGGTGCACTACTAGGGAAAACCCTAGTAGTAGCGCTTGAAATATGCATATCAGTAGCGCTGGGTCGCGCTACCACTAAGGCGCCACAGCTAACTAGTAGCAGTAGCGCTGGAAAGGGAGCGCTACTGCTATACCTAGTTAGCAGTAGTGCTTCCCTAGCGCTTGTTCTAAAAAGCGCTGCTACTAAATTTTCCTGTATTTTTAAAAATACAACTTATTTTCATTGTGTGGTTTTATATATAGTACTTTCATCATATGATTTTATGACCATGATTACTTATTATATATAACAGTGGGTGTAATGAACGTGGAGTAGATTCAAGTGGAGGCAACATGTGGTGCACGTCAAAAGTACTACTCTAATCCAAACATGATCTAATTTGGATTAGTAGTACTTTCGATGTGCACCACATGTTGGCTTCACTTGAATCTAATCTAGGTTCATTTCACCCACTATTATATATAATAAGTAATCATGCTCATATAACAACTTAGCATCATGCATCATCGATCATAATAACAAATAACTCATCAATGGTATCATAATAACAAGTCGTACTCATCATCATCGATCATACAACTTCCACTCGATCCTACTTAGTTGTTCTTAGCACATGACCATGAGTATTATTAACTAGGACCTACTACCTTCTCTTAGGTAAAATAGCATAAAACAAGATAGGCCCTGACTCTCCGTTATGGAGAATGGAGATTATCCTGTCTTCAATTCTTGCCTTTCGCACAATGTTGCTTCCAAGTACCTCCTTACGACTGTCCATACATTTTTTCCATTCTTTGATTGTCATGTCTCCACTTCTTTTAGAAATCCAATATGGACAGGTGAGATTCGTATGATGACCTGGCCGTATGTTCAAAACATCAATGCGACCATTATGATACATCAGATGAGGCACACAATCATTCGAGATTTTCTGTTGAAAAACATAGTAATAACTTCGTGGTCAGCAATGTAGTTAAGTTTTAAAAGAATTTATGCAAAAGATGCACGGATGTCGTAATACTAAAAAATCTTACCATGGCATCTCCATGGATGTTACCGTAGTTCAGCACGTGCACTAGTGGCACGTATTGATCATAATGTGGAGGAGTTTTATAATAGATATTGTAATTCTCAAGATCAGTACAAAATGCGACCAGATGATTTTTCTCCCGATAGGTTAACTCAGAGCCATCGATGTAATAGGTTCTGTCTACCATGTTCCGCACATTGTTTGAACAATGAAAATAAGCTGTCAATGGAAACAAGCTGTCAACTATTTTGAAATGAACAATATAAATTAGTTAATAACTATGTTTGAGAAACTCACATAGTGGTAGAATTGGAAGCGTATGAACAAGGACCCAAATGTCCATATTGTCTTGGTCGATGTCAGGATCACCAAGATCCATGGTGACAAGCATACCCTCATAAAAACCATACATCTTGCAAAGTGCTTCCCAATTTTTGTAACCAAAAGGGGTTATGCTCTCAGAATTATACAGATTTACTTCAAAATCCACATCATGATGGGTCCTTAGGTGAATTTTCTTTGTTTCGAAATTTCATGGTCTTCGGAACCCATCCTCTCCAAGACATAACGTCTTGCATGGCATGGGATAAGCTACTCAAATTGTAAAAGATGAAAATTACACGTTGAAATAGTTGAAGTCATGCTTAATTACGAAAAAAACACTTTTCATCGTTCCGTACCCTTTCAACATTGAAGGTCTCCTGGAGCTTAATGCTAAAGCGCCGATCTTCGTCCAGGGGAGGCCTATCACATAGACCTCGGTCGTCGTTGCACCAGCTGCACTCCCCCGGGAGACTTTCGTCGTCCGATGACGACATTTCCTACGTTCATAATTCAAAGATGAAACTTGTACAACTCAATTACTACAAAAATTAAATTAGATCATTATTATTCATCACGGATTGACTATCGGTCTGCCGAGTCTATATGGTGGAGACTCTCCCTCACTAATTCCTCTCTGACATTTGCGACCGTCGGTGATGGTCGTTACTCCTCCTTCCCCTAGTGCATAACAAAGGTCTAGCACAAGGAGAAGAAGGAGAAATGACCCCCACGACAACAATCGGGATTCTTCGTCCTCTCTCATATATGGTGGATACACTCCCTCACGCTTCCATCTGTGGGCCCACGAGGCCATCGTCGATGCATGCATGCATCACTTTGACCCACATCGGGAGAGGTTAATTAATTTCACCATCGATGAGGATTATTTTGGGTTGTACATATTATAGCAGGAGTATATAGTATGCGGTGAAGAGGGGGGAAGGGGACCATCATATGTAGTATGCTTCATGAACCTCGCTCTGTGTGGGCGCATGGTTTACGGTTTTGAGGCATGTGGCACATCAAAGTTGACTACAAAAAAAGACACATCCGTGACATTTTGGGCCGAACGAAAAAAAATTCTGTCATACTTATGACACTTCTATGACGATAGTTGTGACAAAACCCGGTATCATCATAGATGTGGTGGGGTCCTACTTCTATGACAAAAAATCATGATAGAAAATGGGCTTTTCGTCCTGGGCAAACTAGAGACGCAACTGCATGACATTCTTTGGGCCATCCATGACGGAAAAAACTATGGTAGAAGCAAGGGCAAGGAAAATATCGGGGAGTTCCTGGTTACGGTGGGTGGTCGGGGCCGAGCGATGCACATTCTCTCGTATGTACGCGCGTGCGTGCGAGGCGTTGGGCTCTAACAGAACCCAAGCGAGGCGTTGGGCTCTAACTGAACTCGAGCAATTGCACTGCAGGCTACGCGGTTACTGAACCCGACCGATCAATCGATCCCTTGCTGTTAACTGAACCCGAGTGATTCCTTCGCTACTTCTACCAACTGAATCTGATCGATGCTGCCTTTGGATGAATAGTGAGCATTGTTGGGGGTTTGGATGAACAGTTCCCGGTGGGGGTTGGATGAACAGGACCCCGTGGTAGTAGAGGCCATTGCTACTGGATGAACAGTACCCCGATCGATCAAGCCGGTGGATGAACAGGACCCCATGGAGGGCTGGATGAACAGGACCCCGTGGAGGGCTGGTTGAACAGTAGACGGTGGAGGGCTGGTTGAATAGTAGCCCATGGAGGGCTGGTTGAATAGTAGCCGGTGGAGGAGGGCGTGGTGGAGGTTGGATGAACAGGAGCCCGTGGATGAACGGTCGCAGGTGCAGGCTCGAGGAGGTCGACAGTGGATGAACAGGAGCCCGTGGAGGCAGTCGACGGTGGATGAACAGTAGCCCGTGGAGGCTGTCGATGGTGGAGATGAACAGTATCCCATGGAGTCCCATTTTGCGGTACACCATGCTCCCCGATGAACAGAACCCCCGTTTCGACTGTAGCACTGCAACCCAAGTTCGTCTCCTCCATTTTGCGGTACGCCACACCCCTCCCGATCAACGGGACCCCGTTTCAGCCGTAGGAGGTCCGTTTCCTCCGTTTGCGGTACGCCAGACCCCTCCCGATGAACAGGATCCCGTTTCGACCATGGCCGGTCGAACACAAGGCCGTTTCCTCCGTTCTGCGGTATACTAGGCCTCGTTTCCATCAGTTGTTCCATCCAAGCCGGTTCGCTCCCGATGAACACGACGACGCATTCCGTTCTGACCCAGCCGGTTGCCTCCCCATGATCACGATGATGGCACAACTTCTCCATTCTGACCCAGCCATGTACACGAGCCCTGGCCGTACGTATGCGCGAGTAGGCGTTCGAGACCCCGCCGTATCTACGTATGTGCCTGTATTTATGTAACGCCCCGGATACAACTTTCCACATTTGTACTCTGACTCTTGCCTTTTTCCAAAGATGCGATATGATATTTCTTTCGTGGTTGGGTTTTTGTCTTCGTTTTGCATTTGGTTCATGTCATGCATTTCATATCATGTCATCATGTGCATCACATTTGCATACGTGTTCGTTTCATGCATCCGAGCATTTTCCCCGTTGTCCGTTTTGCAATCCGACACTCCTACGTCCTCCGGTGTTCCCCTTTTGTCTCTTTTCATGAGCGGGTGTTAAAAGTTCTCGTAATGGACCAAGATTTGCCAAGCGGCCTTGGTGCACCACCGGTAAACCGCCTATCAAGTTTCGTGCCATTTGGAGTCCATTTGATACTCCAACGGTTAACCGGGGAACCGTAAAGGCCTCGTGTGTGTTGCAGCCCAACACCCCTCTAAAGTGGCCCAATAATCCATCTAAACCCCCTCCATCCTCTCGGCCGTTCGGTCACGATCGCGTGGCCGAAAACCACACTCCATTTGGACACCCCTACCTCCCTCTACCTATATAAACACCTCCCCTTCCTTTTTTCGCGCAGTACAAACCCTAACCACCTCCTCGTCCGTGCGTCCGGACGCGTTCGCGCCGCGCCGGACATGTCCACCGCCGCCGCCACGTTGCTCGGACCAATCCGGGGCCGACACGTCATCGCCGCTGCCTCCCTCCTCCACTCAGGCGCCGCCACCTGTCCTCACCGCGCGGCCCGGGGAAGCCCATCGAGGGCCCTCCCGGGCCCGGATGTCCGCCGCCGTGACCCGTGAGCACCCACGCCTCACCACCCGTTCGCCGACCCAGCCGCCTTCGCGCGTCGCCGGCGACCAACTCTGACGACCGGAGCGCGCCGTTGCCTGCGCGCCGCCGCCGACCGCGCCGTACCCGCCACCCGAAAGCTCGCCGCCTCGGCCTCACCGGCGCAAGCGCCTCCACCACCGCCCGGAAGCCCGCCACCTCGGCCTCACCGGCGCTAGCGCCTCCGCCGCTGCCAAGCGCCTCCGCCGCCTCGCTCAGCGCTCGCCGACCGGAGCTCGCCCACCGGAGCTCCTGCGTCCCCGCGAGCCCACCTTGCCTCGGGTCCATGCCGAGGTGGCCTGTGCCGTCACCCGCCGCCAAATCTGAACGGGTTCAACATGCCATAACTCCTCATCCGTAGATCCGTTTTGCATGCATGATATATCGAAATGTTCATCATGATGTGTTCTTCATTTTTTACCATTGTGCCATGCTTGTTTGAGTCCATCTTGGTGGCCAAATAGTTGACACAAGAGTGCTATAAAATGTTAGGTGCTGATTCTACAGGGGTGTATGCCATGTATTTTTGTGATCTTTTTGGTGACTAGCACAAGCATGCAAAGTAGCTCTCGTGATATTGCTAATTTCAGAGACTTAGAATTTCACTAAGTCATTTCCCTGCTGTTATTTTTATGCCATGTATTCATGTTGCTACAGTGAGATCCATGCTTCTTTTGGGTATGTTCAGTAAGGTTGATTTGGGCATATGGTTGTGCTCTATCCATTCATGTCCCTGTTTTCAATTATGGAGCGCGCTAGCATGACTTAATCTTGCTCTACTTTTGCTATAAAATGTTCCTAGCAGATTGTTTACATGTTAATCAATTTTTCCAAGGTTGTTGTAGTTGATCCAAGCATGCTATAAACTTGTTCTTGCCATGGTTAGCTTATTGAACATGTCTTCTTGCTATTTCTATGCTTAGTTTGTCATGCAATGCCTTGTGGTGAGTGAATCGAGCTTGCAAAGAGGCCTTCATAACTCTGTTTTTCCATGCTCTGTTTTCTGCTAAGTCTGAATCTGTTAACAGAACTTGCTATGTTTACATGGGTGCCATCATATCTTCTGATCCTTTTGGCTTATGGTCAGTAGGGGACTTTTGTTCTATGATTTGAGTAGATTCATGTCATGCTTTGTATTGCTATGATCTATTCCTGTAGCATGTTGATTGCTTGCTCTAAACATGTCTTCCCGATGTTAATTCATGACATGTTAGTATTTTCACGAAGTCTGTGAAGCTGATATCTTTTGCATTTTTGCCATGCTTGTTTGAACCTGCTCTTGTGTGATTTAGCCGTAGCTCAGTGTTCATCTTTTGTCAAACATATTGAGTAGATCACTGCCATGTGCTTTTTTGCTATGTTGGAGTGCAGTAGCTTAGTTTCTTGTTGCATTTTAGATGGCATCGTGCTCTTAATCGCAGAATTGTGCCATTCTTGTTTTGCTTGCCATTTGCAAACCGTGCATCCGTTTCTGGCGATCTTTATATCGATTTTGACCGAAATCAACTCATCTTTCCAGCGGCAGTCTTGGTTTGCCAAGTTGATGCCTGGTTCAATCCTTTCCTTCCGAAGCACGCATATGCATTGCATATCACATCCCGCATATCATGCCATGTTTTGCATCATGTTGCTTGCGCATTGCACCGTGGTTGATTGTTGTTGCTTGTGTTCTTGCCTTGGGTAGAGCCGGGAGACGATTACGTGAACCCGTTGAGTATGCATACGAGGATCAGGCTTACGTCAACTCGGAGAACTTTGCAGGCAAGATGACCATACCCGTGAAATCACTTCTATCTTTGCTTGCTAGTTGCTCGCTCTATTGCTATGTCGCGATACCTACCACTTGCTATATCATGCCTCCCATATTGCCGTGTCAAGCCTCTAACCCAACTTGTCCTAGCAAACCATTGTTTGGCTATGTTACCGCTTTGCTCAGCCCCTCTTATAGCGTTGCTAGTTGCAGGTGAAGATGGAGTTTGTTCCTTGTTGAAACATGTTTATTGTTGGGATATCATTATTATATCTTGTTTGTTTTTAATGCATCTATATACTTGGTAAAGGGTGGAAGGCTCGGCCTTATCCCTGGTGTTTTGTTCCACTCTTGCCGCCCTAGTTTTCGTCATACCAGTGTTATGTTCCTTGATTTTGCGTTCCTTACGCGGTTGGGTTATAATGGGAACCCCTTGACAGTTCGCCTTGAATAAAACTCCTCCAGCAAGGCCCAACCTTGGTTTTACCATTTGCCACCTAATCCTTTTTCCCTTGGGTTCCGCGGACTCAAGGGTCATCTTTATTTTAAACCCCCGGGCCAGTGCTCCTCTAAGTGTTGGTCCAAAACAGAGCCACTTGCAGCGCCACCTCGGGGAAACTTGAGGGTTGGTTCTAGTTGTACATAGTGTTCATCCGGTGTGCCTTGAGAATGAGTTATGTGCAGCTCCTATCAAGATTTGTCGGCACATCGGGCGGCTTTGCTGGTCTTGTTTTACAATTGTCGAGATGTCTTGTAACCGGGATTCCGAGTCTGATCGGGTCTTCCTGGGAGAAGGAATATCCTTCGTTGACCATGAGAGCTTGTGATGGGCTAAGTTGGGATACCCCTGCAGGGCTTTCAACTTTCGAAAGCCGTGCCCGCGGTTATGGGCAGATGGGAATTTGTTAATGTCCGATTGTAGAGAACTTGACACTTAACTTAATTAAAATGAATCAACCGCGTGTGTAACCGTGATGGTCTCTTTTCGGTGGAGTCTGTGAATCGAACATGGTCTCGTGTTATGCTTGAACGTAAGTAGTTTCAGGATCACTTCTTGATCTTTATAGCTTCTCGACCGTGCTTTGCTTCTCTTATCGCTCTCATTTGCGTAAGTTAGCCACCATATATGCTAGTGCTTGCTGCAGCTCCACCTCACTACCCCTTTTCCTACCTTTAAGCTTAAATAGTCTTGATCGCGAGGGTGTGAGATTGCTGAGTCCCCGTGACTCACAGATACTTCCAAACAGTTGTAGGCGCCGATGATACCAGTGCAGATGACGCAACTAAGCTCAAGTGGGAGCTTGATGGAGATCGTGTTCGTTGTGTTGTTCCGTTTCCAGTTGATCGGTAGTGGAGCCCAGTTGGGGCGTTCGGCGATCTAGCATTTGGGGTTGTCTTTTATTTATGTTGGTTCCGTAGTTGGACCTTGATTGTATCTGGATGATGTAATGCTATATTTATGTATTGTGTGAAGTGGCGATTGTAAGCCAACTCTTTATCCCTTTCATATTCAGTACATGGGATGTGTAAAGATTACCCCTCTTGCGACATGCCCACTATGCGGTTATGCCTCTAAGTCGTGCTCCGACACGTGGGAGATATAGCCGCATCGTGGGTGTTACAATTTACTTTCTTGCACCCTGGCCGCTGTACGTACGTGTACATGCTACGTGCGCGCCTCTACTACGACACGTGCCCTTCCTTACACGGCCACGGCTCATTGCTGCAGCCTGCAGACAGACCGATCGTATGTATGTACACGTTCGCGACCAGAATGACAATGCTATGTATGCTTCGACTAGGTGGATCCCGACTGTCAGTCACTTCCTTGTGTGTGAAGATGTAGCTGGTGGGTCCCAGCAGTCAGGGGGGCGAATCATCTTTTTGCCCATAATATGGATGCACTTCCTTGCGTGCGAAGATGTAGCTGGTGGGTCCTAGCAGTCAGGGGGAAACATTTTTTTCATGAAATACGGTGGCCTGTCCGGTTGGTCCTTGTTGTCAGGTGGAGGAATCATTATTTTCCACGTAATAAGGAGGCACTTCCTTACTGCAGCCGTGGACCCAGATGTCAGCCTCTCCATGTACAGTACTCTTTCAATGGAAGTCGGTCGTTGACCACATTAACCACGCCGCACCGAGAGCACCAAGGCGGTGGACGACGGCGAGGCCTAGGAAGGGGATGACGCGGAGCCAGGGAAGACGCGGTAGTGGATACCCACGCGGAGAGGAGTATGAGGGTTCACTGATTCGGCTGCGGTGTGAGGCTGCCGTCACCGCAGGGCCTGGCCAGCGGTAGGAGTAGTAGGGGCGGTGAGGCCTCCGCGGCAGCACAACCGACCACGGGTGGCAGGAGCAGGTGGCACGACCGACGCTGCTTTGGGCGGCTGGAGCAAGAAGACCAGAGGTTGAAGAAGCACTACGGCCATATTGACTATGTTGACAAAGCCATCCGTCCCCGTCAACTTAGTAGTCCCACATGTCAGCCTCCCACTAACCTGTGTCCCAGCTAGCAGGGGGAGTATTCATTTTTTGTGCGTACTAAGGAGGAAATTCCTTGCGTGCGAAGATATAGCTAGTGGGTCCGACCAGTCAGCCGGGGAGGGGGGGGGTTCGCAAAATACATAGGCCCTTCTGGTTGGTCCAAGATGTCAGGTGGAGGAATCATTATTTTGCGCGTAATAAGGAGGCATTTCCTTGTGTGCGGCCATGGACCCAGCTGTCAGCCTCTCCACGTAAAGTCCACGTCCGATGGATGTCGTTCATTGATGTGACGCCTGGATAATTAAGCTACAGTAATCCCACGTTAATGATGCCATGTCACCTCGGTTATTGTTGCTAATCTCGCGTTAGTTCGAAACCGATTCAAATTCAAAATTTAAATTCAAGCAAACAATAAAAGTTTTCAAACACTAACACTAAAATGTTCAATAAATAATAGATAAATCAGAGGCAATTATAAAATTTTAACTAACATTAAATTAATTAGTTAAGTGACTTAAACAACCTCAAATAGTGGCTGAAAACATTACTTAGTAACCTTTCAATTAATCTAAATCTAATATGAAATAGTATTTCATCCAAACTAGTTTTTGGTGCTAGGATCTAATGCACTGCAATTTATGAGCTAGCTCCCATATTTTATAAAAATCAATTAGGTGCTAAACATTTTTGAAAATAGAAAATATAGAAAAAGGAAAAGAATAAAAACAGAAAACCAAAAAAACACCACCCC